>NW_027672398.1:0-102000 GCF_964165515.1 Mesoplodon bidens
AATGAGGACGCTCCTTGCGTGGGGGGTGGCTTGCTGGCTGTATGGGAGATCATTCCCCACCTCTGACCAATTTCAGAATTGTTTACCGCTGGAGCAAGTGCCCTGATAGGGTTTTCCTCTGTATAACTGGTGGGTTCAAGTTTTTTTTTTCCTTTTATGGTTCAAGTTAGATTTTATTCCTCTTTTATGTATTTATAGATATAAGCATGGAAATAATTCTTTCCTATAAATACATCAGTGTGAAAGGAAGAACTTTCTTCTGTTTTATTTTTAAATTTTATTTTTTAAAATTTTGAAATTTAATTTTATTTATTTTTTATACAGCAGGTTATTATTAGTTATGTATCTTATACATATACATGTATACTGGGCAATCCCAATCTCCCAACTCATCCCACCACCACCACCCCATGGCTTCCCACACTTGGTGTCCATACGTTGGTTCTGTACCTCTCTGTCTCTATTTCTTCCCTGCAAACCAGTTCATCTGGACCATTTTTTAGGTTCCACATATATGCATTAATATACAATATTTGTTTTCCTCTTTCTGACTTACTTCATTCTGTATGACAGTCTCTAGATCCATCGATGTCTCTACAAATGACCCAGTTTAATTCCTTTTTATGGCCGAGTAATATTCCATTTTATATATGTACCACATCTTTATCCATTCATCTGTCTGTGGGCATTTAGTTTGCTTCCATTACCTGGCTATTGTAAATAGTGCTGCAATGAACATTGTGGTGAATGTGCCTTTTTGATTTATGGTTTTCTCTGGGTATATGCCCAGAAGTGGGACTGCTGCATCAGATGGTAATTCTATTTCTAGTTTTTTTAAGGAAACTCCATACTGTTCTCCATAGTGACTGTATCAATTTACATTCCCACCAATAGTGGAAGAGGGCTCCTTTTGTCCACACCCTCCCCAGAATTTGTTGTTTGTAGATTTTCTGATGATGCCGATTCTAACAGGTGTGAGGTGATACCTCATTGTAGTTTTGATTTGCATTTCTCTAATAATTAGTGCTGTGGAGCAGCTTTTCATGTGCGTCTTGGCCATCTCTGTGTCTTCTTTGAAGAAACGTCTCTTTAGATCTTCTGCCCATTTTTGTATTGGGTTGTTTGTTTGTTTTACTATTAAGCTGCATGAGCTGTTTATATATATTGGAGAATAAACCTTTGTCCATTGATTCGTTTGCAACGATTTTCGCGCATTCTGAGGGATGCCTTTTTCCATTCCCGTTTTTTTAACAAAAAAGGAAAGAAAGAAAAAGAAGCAGAACACTAATGTGTGTAAAATATGCCTTTTGAAACGGTCGTTTTGAAATATGGACGTCCTTTGAATTTTTTGGTCGATATGTGAGCCCAGGATTTGTTTTCAGGGCAGGTGTCATTTACAGGCCTGCAATGATTTTGAATATCAACTGACCATTAGCGCTGGGATTAAAGCTGCTGTTGTGTGAAACGGCCACAAGGTGGCAGCAGTTCTCCCTTACCAAATCTGGTTACTAGGGCAACAGAGCCTCAATGGAAGTTGTGTTCTACATTGGAATTTAGAATGGAATGTGCCAGGAGAAAGCCCCTCACGTTTGTCTCACTACTTCTTGTTCGTGTTTTTAATTTAATTTTTTATTTTTTATTACAGCAAGTTTGATTACAATGTTTGGCTTGTTGTAGGTGTGGAAGATGTGGTTCTTTTACACATATACAGATGTCTGTTCTTCCTGGGATCCTTTTCCCATGTACGTTATGACAGAATGTTGAGTAGTCTTCTCTTGGTATTCCGTAGGTCTTTGGTGATTATATATGTCACCTGTGTTTGTATATGTCTGTTAACGCCGATATCGTAATGAAACCTATCCTCACACCTTTCCATTGGTGAACCATAAGTTTGTTTAATGAATCTGTGATTGCCCTTCTCCGTGGAACTATCTGCCCTGGTATCCATTTTTAGGTAACACCTCTAAGTGATATGATACGATATGTGTCTTTCACTTTCTGACTTACTACAATTCACGTGATTACCTCTGGACTCATCTACGGTGCTGCAAATGGCATTGTGTCCTTTTTTTCCTTGGCTTCTATTCTGTTTTAGGGAGGTCCATTTTCAACAATGTGATTCCCTGAGGGTTGTGGATCAGCTGACCTGGGCAGCCTTAACCTGCCGGCCGGCCCTCCTCAGGGGTGCCTGGTTGAGGTCAATATAAACAGCGCTCCAGGCAGCAATAGCCCCTGAAGCTGTGCCTGACTCCATATTCTCTGCCCCGTCAGCAGTCTCGGGGCTGTGCTGGTAGGAGGGAGTGAGGGGCCACGGCTTTGTGGGTGGCCCGGTGTGAGTGGGGCTCTGCTGGCCTTTCTGCAGGAGTTGCCAGGCTGCCACCTGTAAAGAAGAGGATGTGGTCACCCATACGTTCCACTGGAATTTCTCTCCGGACAGAGGTGAGGAAGGGAAAAAGCACTGGGGGCCGGGACAGGAGGGGTATCTCAGGCAGGGCAATGGAAAACTTCCGGAAGAGCGCCTGGGGACAGGACCACCCTGTGTGGCCTGCAGGCACCAAGTTGGCCTGCGTGCTGTCACTGGTGTGGCTCCGCGTCCGTTCCTCTAGGCTTTCAAGCCCTTGTACATATTCAGGTGTTTTACCTGGGAAGGGTGGGAACAGTTCAGCAGCAGCTGGCCTGGGGCTCAGCTCACGTTTACTCACAGATGCCTCGGCACTGTCCCCCAGCTTTGCAATGAGGACGCTCCTTGCGTGGGGCGTGGCTTGCTGGCTGTATGGAAGATGATTTTCCACCTCTGACCAATTTCAGAATTGTTTACCGCTGGAGCAAGTGCCCTGATAGGGTTTTCCTCTGTATAACTGGTGGGTTCATGTTTTTTTTTTCTTTTATGGTTCAAGTTAGAATTTATTCCTCTTTTATGTACTTATAGATATAAGCATGGAAATAATTCATTCCTATAAATACATCAGTGTGAAAGGAAGAACTTTTTTCTGTTTTATTTTTAAATTTTATTTTTTCAAATTTTAAAATTTAAATTTATTTATTTTTTATACAGCAGGTTATTATTAGTTATGTATCTTATGCATATACATGTATAGAGGGCAATCCCAATCTCCCAACTCATCCCACCACCACCACCCCATGGCTTCCCACACTTGGTGTCCATACGTTGGTTCTCTACCTCTGTGTCTCTATTTCTTCCCTGCAAACTAGTTCATCTGGACCATTTTTTAGGTTCCACATATATGCATTAATATACAATATTTGTTTTCCTCTTTCTGACTTACTTCATTCTCTATGACAGTCTCTAGATCCATCGATGTCTCTACAAATGACCCAGTTTCATTCCTTTTTATGGCCGAGTAATATTCCATTTTATATATGTACCACATCTTTATCCAATCATCTGTCTGTGGGCATTTAGTTTGCTTCCATTACCTGGCTATTGTAAATAGTGCTGCAATGAACATTGTGGTGAATGTGCCTTTTTGATTTATGGTTTTCTCTGGGTATATGCCCAGAAGTGGGACTGCTGCATCAGATGGTAATTCTATTTCTAGTTTTTTTAAGGAAACTCCATACTGTTCTCCATAGTGACTGTATCAATTTACATTCCCACCAATAGTGGAAGAGGGCTCCTTTTGTCCACACCCTCCCCAGAATTTGTTGTTTGTAGATTTTCTGATGATGCCGATTCTAACAGGTGTGAGGTGATACCTCATTGTAGTTTTGATTTGCATTTCTCTAATAATTAGTGCTGTGGAGCAGCTTTTCATGTGCGTCTTGGCCATCTCTGTGTCTTCTTTGAAGAAACGTCTCTTTAGATCTTCTGCCCATTTTTGTATTGGGTTGTTTGTTTGTTTTACTTTTAAGCTGCATGAGCTGTTTATATATATTGGAGAATAAACCTTTGTCCATTGATTCGTTTGCAACGATTTTCGCGCATTCTGAGGGATGCCTTTTTCCATTCCCGTTTTTTTAACAAAAAAGGAAAGAAAGAAAAAGAAGCAGAACACTAATGTGTGTAAAATATGCCTTTTGAAACGGTCGTTTTGAAATATGGACGTCCTTTGAATTTTTTGGTCGATATGTGATCCCAGGATTTGTTTTCAGGGCAGGTGTCATTTACAGGCCTGCAATGATTTTGAATATCAACTGACCATTAGCGCTGGGATTAAAGCTGCTGTTGTGTGAAACGGCCACAAGGTGGCAGCAGTTCTCCCTTACCAAATCTGGTTACTAGGGCAACAGAGCCTCAATGGAAGTTGTGTTCTACATTGGAATTTAGAATGGAATGTGCCAGGAGAAAGCCCCTCACGTTTGTCTCACTACTTCTTGTTCGTGTTTTTAATTTAATTTTTTATTTTTTATTACAGCAAGTTTGATTACAATGTTTGGCTTGTTGTAGGTGTGGAAGATGTGGTTCTTTTACACATATACAGATGTCTGTTCTTCCTGGGATCCTTTTCCCATGTACGTTATGACAGAATGTTGAGTAGTCTTCTCTTGGTATTCCGTAGGTCTTTGGTGATTATATGTCACCTGTGTTTGTATATGTCTGTTAACGCCGATATCGTAATGAAACCTATCCTCACACCTGTCCATTGGTGAACCATAAGTTTGTTTAATGAATCTGTGATTGCCCTTCTCCGTGGAACTATCTGCCCTGGTATCCATTTTTAGGTAACACCTCTAAGTGATATGATACGATATGTGTCTTTCACTTTCTGACTTACTACAATTCACGTGATTACCTCTGGACTCATCTACGGTGCTGCAAATGGCATTGTGTCCTTTTTTTCCTTGGCTTCTATTCTGCCTTAGCGAGGTCCATTTTCAACCATGTGATTCCCTGAGGGTTGTGGATTAGCTGACCTGGGCAGCCTTACCCTGCCGGCCGGCCCTCACCAGGTGTGCCTGGTTGAGGTCAATATAAACTGAACTCCAGGCAGCAATAGCCCCTGAAGCTGTGCCAGACTCCATATTCTCTGCCCCATCAGCAGTCTCGGTGCTGTGCTGGTGGGAGGGAGTGAGGTGCCACAGCTTTGTGGGTGGCCCGGTGTGAGTGGGGCTCTTCTGGCCTTTCTGCAGGAGTTGCCAGGCTGCCACCTGTAAAGAAGAGGATGTGTCACCCATACCTTCCACTGGAATATCTCTCCGGATAGATGTGAGGAAGGAAAAAAGCAGTGGGGGCCGGGACAGGAGGGGTATCTCAGGCAGGGCAATGGAAAACTTCCGGAAGAGCGCCTGGGGACAGGACGACCCTGTCTGGCCTGCAGGCACCAAGTTGGCCTGCGTGCTGTCCCTGGTGTGGCTCCGCGGCCGTTCCTCTAGGCTTTCAAGCCCTTGTACATATTCAGGTGTTTTACCTGGGAAGGGTGGGAACAGTTCAGCAGCAGCTGGCCTGGGGCTCAGCTCACGTTTACTCACAGATGCCTCGGCACGGTCCCCCAGCTTTGCAATGAGGACGCTCCTTGCGTGGGGGGTGGCTTGCTGGCTGTATGGGAGATGATTCCCCACCTCTGACCAATTTCAGAATTGTTTACCGCTGGAGCAAGTGCCCTGATAGTGTTTTCCTCTGAATAACTGGTGGGTTCATGATTTTTTTTTCCTTTTATGGTTCAAGTTAGATTTTATTCCTCTTTTATGTACACATAGATATAAGCATGGAAATAATTCATTCCTATAAATACATCAGTGTGAAAGGAAGAACTTTTTTCTGTTTTATTTTTAAATTTTATTTTTAAAAATTTTGAAATTTAATTTTATTTATTTTTTATACAGCAGGTTATTATTAGTTATGTATCTTATGCATATACATGTATAGAGGTTAATCCCAATCTCCCAACTCATCCCAACACCACCACCCCATGGCTTCCCACACTTGGTGTCCATACGTTGGTTTTGTACCTCTGTGTCTCCATTTCTTCCCTGCAAACCAGTTCATCTGGACCATTTTTTAGGTTCCACATATGTGCATTAATATACAATATTTGTTTTCCTCTTTCTGACTTACTTCATTCTGTATGACAGTCTCTAGATCCATCGATGTCTCTACAAATGACCCAGTTTCATTCCTTTTTATGGCCGAGTAATATTCCATTTTATATATGTACCACATCTTTATCCATTCATCTGTCTGTGGGCATTTAGGTTGCTTCCATTACCTGGCCATTGTAAATAGTGCTGCAATGAACATTGTGGTGAATATGCCTTTTTGATTTATGGTTTTCTCTGGGTATATGCCCAGAAGTGGGATTGCTGCATCAGATGGTAATTCTATTTCTAGGTTTTTTAAGGAAACTACATACTGTTCTCCATAGTGACTGTATCAATTTACATTCCCACCAATAGTGGAAGAGGGCTCCTTTTGTCCACAACCTCCCCAGAATTTGTTCTTTGTAGATTTTCTGATGATGCCGATTCTAACAGGTGTGAGGTGATACCTCATTGTAGTTTTGATTTGCATTTCTCTAATAATTAGTGCTGTTGAGCAGCTTTTCATGTGCGTCTGGGCCATCTCTGTGTCTTCTTTGAAGAAACGTCTCTTTAGATCTTCTGCCCATTTTTGTATTGGGGTGTTTGTTTTTTTTAATATTAAGCTGCATGAGCTGTTTAATTATATTGGAGAATAAACCTTTGTCCATTGATTCGTTTGCAACGATTTTCGCCCATTCTGAGGGATGCCTTTTTCCATTCCCTTTTTTTTAACAAAAAAGGAAAGAAAAAAAAAGAAGCAGAACACTAATGTGTGTAAAATATGCCTTTTGAAACGGTCGTTTTGAAATATGGACGTCCTTTGAATTTTTTGTTCGATATGTGTCCCCAGGAATTGTTTTCAGAGCAGGTGTCATTTACAGGCCTGCAATGATTTTGAATATCAACTGACCATTAGCGCTGGGATTAAAGCTGCTGTTGTGTGAAACGGCCACAAGGTGGCAGCAGTTCTCCCTTACCAAATCTGGTTACTAGGGCAACAGAGCCTCAATGGAAGTTGTGTTCTACATTGGAATTTAGAATGGAATGTGCCAGGAGAAAGCCCCTCAAGTTTGTCTCACTACTTCTTGTTCGTGTTTTTAATTTAATTTTTTTATTTTTTATTACAGCAAGTTTGATTACAATGTTTGGCTTGTTGTAGGTGTGGAAGATGTGGTTCTTTTACACATATACAGATGTCTGTTCTTCCTGGGATCCTTTTCCCATGTACGTTATGACAGAATGTTGAGTGGTCTTCTCTTGGTATTCCGTAGGTCTTTGGTGATTATATATGTCACCTGTGTTTGTATATGTCTGTTAACCCCGATATCATAATGAAACCAATCCTCACACCTTTCTATTGGTGAACCATAAGTTTGTTTAATGAATCTGTGATTGCCCTTCTCCGTGGAAATATCTGCCCTGGTATCCATTTTTAGGTAACACCTAGAAGTCATATGATACGATATGTGTCTTTCACTTTCTGACTTACTACAATTCCCGTGATTACCTCTAGACTCATCTACGGTGCTGCAAATGGCATTGTGTCCTTTTTTTCCTTGGCTTCTATTCTGCCTTAGCGAGGTCCATTTTCAAAAATGTGATTCCCTGAGGGTTGTGGATTAGCTGACCTGGACAGCCTTACCCTGCCGGCCGGCCGTCCTCAGGTGTGCCTGGTTGAGGTCATATAAACAGCGCTCCAGGCAGCAATAGCCCCTGAATCTGTGCCTGACTCCCTATTCTCTGAACCGTCAGCAGTCTCGGGGCTGTGCTGGTGGGAGGGAGTGAGGGGCCACGGCTTTGTGGGTGGACCGGTGTGAGTGGGGCTGTGCTGGCTTTTCTGCAGGAGTTGCCAGGCTACCACCTGTAAAGAAGAGGATGTGTCACCCATACCTTCCGCTGGAATTTCCCTCCGGACAGAGGTGAGGAAGGAAAAAAGCACTGGGGGCCGGGACAGGAGGGGTATCTCAGGCAGGGCAATGGAAAACTTCCGGAAGAGCGCCTGGGGACAGGACCACCCTGTCTGGCCTGCAGGCACCAAGTTGGCCTGCGTGCTGTCGCTGGTGTGGCTCTGCGGCCGTTCCTCTAGGCTTTCAAACCCTTGTACATATTCAGGTGTTTTACCTGGGAAGGGTGGGAACAGTTCAGCAGCAGCTGGCCTGCGGCTCAGCTCACGTTTACTCACAGATACCTCGGCACAGTCCCCCAGCTTTGCAATGAGGACGCTCCTTGCGTGGGGGGTGGCTTGCTGGCTGTATGGGAGATGATTCCCCACCTCTGACCAATTTCAGAATTGTTTACCACTGGAGCAAGTGCCCTGATAGGGTTTTCCTCTGTATAACTGGTGGGTTCATGTTTTTTTTTCTTTTATGGTTCAAGTTAGATTTTATTCCTCTTTTATGTATTTATAGATATAAGCATGGAAATAATTCTTTCCTATAAATACATCAGTGTGAAAGGAAGAACTTTTTTCTGTTTTATTTTTAAATTTTATTTTTTAAAGTTTTGAAATTTAATTTTATTTATTTTTTATACAGCAGGTTATTATTAGTTATGTATCTTATGCATATACATGTATAGAGGTTAATCCCAATCTCCCAACTCATCCCAACACCACCACCCCATGGCTTCCCACACTTGGTGTCCATACGTTGGTTTTGTACCTCTGTGTCTCTATTTCTTCCCTGCAAACCAGTTCATCTGGACCATTTTTTAGGTTCCACATATATGCATTAATATACAATATTTGTTTTCCTCTTTCTGACTTACTTCATTCTGTATGACAGTCTCTAGATCCATCGATGTCTCTACAAATGACCCAGTTTCATTCCTTTTTATGGCCGAGTAATATTCCATTTTATATATGTAGCACATCTTTATCCATTCATCTGTCTGTGGGCATTTAGGTTGCTTCCATTACCTGGCTATTGTCAATAGTGCTGCAATGAACATTGTGGTGAATGTGCCTTTTTGATTTATGGTTTTCTCTGGGTATATGCCCAGAAGTGGGATTGCTGCATCAGATGGTAATTCTATTTCTAGTTTTTTTAAGGAAACTCCATACTGTTCTCCATAGTGACTGTATCAATTTACATTCCCACCAATAGTGGAAGAGGGCTCCTTTTGTCCACACCCTCCCCAGAATTTGTTGTTTGTAGATTTTCTGATGATGCCGATTCTAACAGGTGTGAGGTGATACCTCATTGTAGTTTTGATTTGCATTTCTCTAATAATTAGTGCTGTGGAGCAGCTTTTCATGTGCGTCTTGGCCATCTCTGTGTCTTCTTTGAAGAAACGTCTCTTTAGATCTTCTGCCCATTTTTGTATTGGGGTGTTTGCTTTTTTTAATATTAAGCTGCATGAGCTGTTTAATTATATTGGAGAAAAAACCTTTGTCCATTGATTCGTTTGCAACGATTTTCGCCCATTCTGAGGGATGCCTTTTTCCATTCCCGTTTTTTTAACAAAAAAGGAAAGAAAGAAAAAGAAGCAGAACACTAATGTGTGTAAAATATGCCTTTTGAAACGGTCGTTTTGAAATATGGACGTCCTTTGAATTTTTTGGTCGATATGTGTCCCCAGGAATTGTTTTCAGAGCAGGTGTCATTTACAGGCCTGCAATGATTTTGAATATCAACTGACCATTAGCGCTGGGATTAAAGCTGCTGTTGTGTGAAACGGCCACAAGGTGGCAGCAGTTCTCCCTTACCAAATCTGCTTTCTAGGGCAACAGAGCCTCAATGGAAGTTGTGTTCTACAATGGAATTTAGAATGAAATGTGGCAGGAGAAAGCCCCTCACGTTTGTCTCACTACTTCTTGTTCGTGTTTTTAATTTATTTTTTTATTTTTTATTACAGCAAGTTAGATTAAAATGTTTGGCTTGTTGTAGGTGTGGAAGATGTGGTTCTTTTACACATATACAGATGTCTGTTCTTCCTGGGATCCTTTTCCCATGTACGTTATGACAGAATGTTGAGTAGTCTTCTCTTGGTATTCCGTAGGTCTTTGGTGATTATATATGTCACCTGTGTTTGTATATGTCTGTTAACCCCGATATTGTAATGAATCCAATCCTCACATCTTTCCTTATGGTGAACCACAAGTTTGTTTAATGAATCTGTGATTGCCCTTCTCCGTGGAAATATCTGCCCTGGTATCCATTTTTAGGTAACACCTAGAAGTCATATGATACGATATGTGTCTTTCACTTTCTGACTTACTACAATTCACGTGAGTACATCTAGACTCATCTACGGTGCTGCAAATGGCATTGTGTCCTTTTTTCCTTGGCTTCTATTCTGCCTTAGCGAGGTCCATTTTCAACCATGTGATTCCCTGAGGGTTGTGGATTAGCTGACATGGGCAGCCTTACCCTGCCGGCCGGCCCTCACCAGGTGTGCCTGGTTGAGGTCAATATAAACTGAACTCCAGGCAGCAATAGCCCCTGAAGCTGTGCCAGACTCCATATTCTCTGCCCCAGCAGCAGTCTCGGGGCTGTGCTGGTGGGAGGGAGTGACGTGCCACAGCTTTGTGGGTGGACCGGTGTGAGTGGGGCTCTTCTGGCCTTTCTGCAGGAGTTGCCAGGCTGCCACCTCTAAACAAGAGGATGTGTCACCCATACCTTCCGCTGGAATTTCCCTTCGGACAGAGGTGAGGAAGGAAAAAAGCAGTGGGGGCCGGGACAGGAGGGGTATCTCAGGCAGGGCAATGGAAAACTTCCGGAAGAGCGCCTGGGGACAGGACCACCCTGTCTGGCCTGCAGGCACCAAGTTGGCCTTCGTGCTGTCGCTGGTGTGGCTCCGCGGCCGTTCCTCTAGGCTTTCAAGCCCTTGTACATATTCAGGTGTTTTACCTGGGAAGGGTGGGAACAGTTCAGCAGCAGCTGGCCTGGGGCTCAGCTCACGTTTACTCACAGATGCCTCGGCACAGTCCCCCAGCTTTGCAATGAGGACGCTCCTTGCGTGGGGGGTGGCTTGCTGGCTGTATGGGAGATGATTCCCCACCTCTGACCAATTTCAGAATTGTTTACCGCTGGAGCAAGTGCCCTGATAGGGTTTTCCTCTGTATAACTGGTGGGTTCATGTTTTTTTTTCTTTTATGGTTCAAGTTAGATTTTATTCCTCTTTTATGTATTTATAGATATAAGCATGGAAATAATTCTTTCCTATAAATACATCAGTGTGAAAGGAAGAACTTTTTTCTGTTTTATTTTTAAATTTTATTTTTTAAAATTTTGAAATTTAATTTTATTTATTTTTTATACAGCAGGTTATTATTAGTTATGTATCTTATACATATACATGTATACTTGGCAATCCCAATCTCCCAACTCATCCCACCACCACCACCCCATGGCTTCCCACACTTGGTGTCCATACGTTGGTTCTGTATATCTGTGTCTCTATTTCTTCCCTGCAAACCAGTTCATCTGGACCATTTTTTGGGTTCCACATATATGCATTAATATACAATATTTGTTTTCCTCTTTCTGACTTACTTCATTCTGTATGACAGTCTCTAGATCCATCGATGTCTCTACAAATGACCCAGTTTCATTCCTTTATATGGCCGAGTAATATTCCATTTTATATATGTACCACATCTTTATCCATTCATCTGTTGTGGGCATTTAGGTTGCTTCCATTACCTGGCCATTGAAAATAGTGCTGCAATGAACATTGCGGTGAATGTGCCTTTTTGATTTATGGTTTTCTCTGGGTATATGCCCAGAATTGGGATTGCTGCATCAGATGGTAATTCTATTTGTAGTTTTTTTAAGGAAAATCCATACTGTTCTCCATAGTGACTGTATCAATTTACATTCCCACCAATAGTGGAAGAGGGCTCCTTTTGTCCACACCCTCCCCAGAATTTGTTGTTTGTAGATTTTCTGATGATGCCGATTCTAACAGGTGTGAGGTGATACCTCATTGTAGTATTGATTTGCATTTCTCTAATAATTAGTGCTGTACAGCAGCTTTTCATGTGCGTCTTGGCCATCTCTGTGTTTTCTTTGAAGAAACGTCTCTTTAGATCTTCTGCCCATTTTTGTATTGGGTTGTTTGTTTTTTTAATATTAAGCTGCATGAGCTGTTTCTATATATTGGAGAATAAACCTTTGTCCATTGATTCGTTTGCAACGATTTTCGCCCATTCTGAGGGATGCCTTTTTGCATTCCCGTTTTTTTAACAAAAAAGGAAAGAAAGAAAAAGAAGCAGAACACTAATGTGTGTAAAATATGCCTTTTGAAACGGTCGTTTTGAAATATGGACGTCCTTTGAATTTTTTGGTCGATATGTGTCCCCAGGAATTGTTTTCAGGGCAGGTGTCATTTACAGGCCTGCAATGATTTTGAATATCAACTGACCATTAGCGCTGGGATTAAAGCTGCTGTTGTGTGAAACGGCCACAACGTGGCAGCAGTTCTCCCTTACCAAATCTGGTTACTAGGGCAACAGAGCCTCAATGGAAGTTGTGTTCTACATTGGAATTTAGAATGGAATGTGCCAGGAGAAAGCCCCTCAAGTTTGTCTCACTACTTCTTGTTCGTGTTTTTAATTTAATTTTTTTATTTTTTATTACAGCAAGTTTGATTACAATGTTTGGCTTGTTGTAGGTGTGGAAGATGTGGTTCTTTTACACATATACAGATGTCTGTTCTTCCTGGGATCCTTTTCCCATGTACGTTATGACAGAATGTTGAGTAGTCTTCTCTTGGTATTCCGTAGGTCTTTGGTGATTATATATGTCACCTCTGTTTGTATATGTCTGTTAACCCAGATATCGTAATGAAACCAATCCTCACACCTTTTCAATGGTGAACCATAAGTTTGTTTAATGAATCTGTGATTGCCCTTCTCCGTGGAACTATCTGCCCTGGTATCCATTTTTAGGTAACACCTCTAAGTGATATGATATGATATGTGTCTTTCACTTTCTGACTTACTACAATTCACGTGATTACTTCTAGACTCATCTACGGTGCTGCAAATGGCATTGTGTCCTTTTTTTCCTTGGCTTCTATTCTGTTTTAGGGAGGTCCATTTTCAACAACGTGATTCCCTGAGGGTTGTGGATTAGCTGACCTGGGCAGCCTTACCCTGCCGGCCGGCCCTCCTCAGGTGTGCCTGGTTGAGGTCATTATAAACAGCGCTCCAGGCAGCAATAGCCCCTGAAGCTGTGCCTGACTCCATATTCTCCGCCCCGTCAGCAGTCTCGGGGCTGTGCTGGTAGGAGGGAGTGAGGGGCCACGGCTTTGTGGCTGTCCCGGTGTGAGTGGGGCTCTTCTGGCCTTTCTTCAGGATTTGCCAGGCTGCCACCTGTAAAGAAGAGGATGTGGTCACCCATAGCTTCCGCTGGAATTTCTCTCCGGACAGAGGTGAGGAAGGAAAAAAGCACTGGGTGCCGGGACAGGAGGGGTATCTCAGGCAGGGCATTGGAAAACGTCCGGAAGAGCGCCTGGGGACAGGACCACCCTGTCTGGCCTGCAGGCACCAAGTTGGCCTGTGTGCTGTCGCTGGTGTGGCTCCGCGGCCGTTCCTCTAGGCTTTCAAGCCCTTGTACATATTCAGGTGTTTTACCTGGGAAGGGTGGGAACAGTTCAGCAGCACCTGGCCTGGGGCTCAGCTCACGTTTACTCACAGATGCCTCGGCACGGTCCCCCAGCTTTGCAATGAGGACGCTCCTTGCGTGGGGGGTGGCTTGCTGGCTGTATGGGAGATGATTCCCCACCTCTGACCAATTTCAGAATTGTTTACCGCTGGAGCAAGTGCCCTGATAGGGATTTCCTCTGTATAACTGGTTCGTTCATGTTTTTTTTTCTTTTATGGTTCAAGTTAGATTTTATTCCTCTTTTATGTATTTATAGATATAAGCATGGAAATAATTCATTCCTATAAATACATCAGTGTGAAAGGAAGAAGTTTTTTCTGTTTTATTTTTAAATTTTATTTTTTAAAATTTTGAAATTTAATTTTATTTATTTTTTATACAGCAGGTTATTATTAGTTATGTATCTTATACATATACATGTATACTGGGCAATACCAATCTCCCAACTCATCCCACCACCACCACCCCATGGCTTCCCACACTTGGTGTTCATACGTTGGTTCTGTACCTCTCTGTCTCTATTTCTTCCCTGCAAACCAGTTCATCTGGACCATTTTTTAGGTTCCACATATACGCATTAATATACAATATTTGTTTTCCTCTTTCTGACTTACTTCATTCTGTATGACAGTCTGTAGATCCATCGATGTCTCTACAAATGACCCAGTTTCATTCCTTTTTATGGACGAGTAATATTCCATTTTATATATGTACCACATCTTTATCCATTCATCTGTCTGTGGGCATTTAGGTTGCTTCCATTACCTGGCTATTGTCAATAGTGCTGCAATGAACATTGTGGTGAATGTGCCTTTTTGATTTATGGTTTTCTCTGGGTATATGCCCAGAAGTGGGATTGCTGCATCAGATGGTAATTCTATTTCTAGTTTTTTTAAGGAAACTCCATACTGTTCTCCATAGTGACTGTATCAATTTACATTCCCACCAATAGTGGAAGAGGGCTCCTTTTGTCCACACCCTCCCCAGAATTTGTTGTTTGTAGATTTTCTGATGATGCCGATTCTAACAGGTGTGAGGTGATACCTCATTGCAGTTTTGATTTGCATTTCTCTAATAATTAGTGCTGTGGAGCAGCTTTTCGTGTGCGTCTTGGCCATCTCTGTGTCTTCTTTGAAGAAACGTCTCTTTAGATCTTCTGCCCATTTTTGTATTGGGGTGTTTGTTTTTTTTAATATTAAGCTGCATGAGCTGTTTAATTATATTGGAGAATAAACCTTTGTCCATTGATTCGTTTGCAACGATTTTCGCCCATTCTGAGGGATGCCTTTTTCCATTCCCGTTTTTTTAACAAAAAAGGAAAGAAAGAAAAAGAAGCAGAACACTAATGTGTGTAAAATATGCCTTTTGAAACGGTCGTTTTGAAATATGGACGTCCTTTGGATTTTTTGGTCGATATGTGTCCCCAGGAATTGTTTTCAGAGCAGGTGTCATTTACAGGCCTGCAATGATTTTGAATACCAACTGACCATTAGCGCTGGGATTAAAGCTGCTGTTGTGTGAAACGGCCACAAGGTGGCAGCAGTTCTCCCTTACGAAATCTGCTTACTAGGGCAACAGAGCCTCAATGGAAGTTGTGTTCTACATTGGAATTTAGAATGGAATGTGCCAGGAGAAAGCCCCTCAAGTTTGTCTCACTACTTCTTGTTCGTGTTTTTAATTTAATTTTTTTATTTTTTATTACAGCAAGTTTGATTACAATGTTTGGCTTGTTGTAGGTGTGGAAGATGTGGTTCTTTTACACATATACAGATGTCTGTTCTTCCTGGGATCCTTTTCCCATGTACGTTATGACAGAATGTTGAGTGGTCTTCTCTTGGTATTCCGTAGGTCTTTGGTGATTATATATGTCACCTGTGTTTGTATATGTCTGTTAACCCCGATATCATAATGAAACCAATCCTCACACCTTTCCATTGGTGAACCATAAGTTTGTTTAATGAATCTGTGATTGCCCTTCTCCGTGGAAATATCTGCCCTGGTATCCATTTTTAGGTAACACCTAGAAGTGATATGATACGATATGTGTCTTTCACTTTCTGACTTACTACAATTCACCTGAGTACATCTAGACTCATCTACGGTGCTGCAAATGGCATTGTGTCCTTTTTTTCCTTGGCTTCTATTCTGCCTTAGCGAGGTCCATTTTCAACCATGTGATTCCCTGAGGGTTGTGGATTAGCTGACCTGGGCAGCCTTACCCTGCCGGCCGGCCCTCACCAGGTGTGCCTGGTTGAGGTCAATATAAACTGAACTCCAGGCAGCAATAGCCCCTGAAGCTGTGCCAGACTCCATATTCTCTGCCCCATCAGCAGTCTCGGTGCTGTGCTGGTGGGAGGGAGTGAGGTGCCACGGCTTTGTGGGTGGCCCGGTGTGAGTGGGGCTCTTCTGGCCTTTCTGCAGGAGTTGCCAGGCTGCCACCTCTAAAGAAGAGGATGTGTCACCCATACCTTCCGCTGGAATTTCCCTCCGGACAGAGGTGAGGAAGGAAAAAAGCAGTGGGGGCCGGGACAGGAGGGGTATCTCAGGCAGGGCAATGGAAAACTTCCGGAAGAGCGCCTGGGGACAGGACCACCCTGTCTGGCCTGCAGGCACCAAGTTGGCCTGCGTGCTGTCGCTGGTGTGGCTCCGCGGCCGTTCCTCTAGACTTTCAAGCCCTTGTACATATTCAGGTGTTTTACCTGGGAAGGGTGGGAACAGTTCAGCAGCAGCTGGCCTGGGTCTCAGCTCACGTTTACTCACAGATGCCTTGGCACGGTCCCCCAGCTTTGCAATGAGGACGCTCCTTGCGTGGGGGGTGGCTTGCTGGCTGTATGGGAGATGATTCCCCACCTCTGACCAATTTCAGAATTGTTTACCGCTGGAGCAAGTGCCCTGATAGGGTTTTCCTCTGTATAACTGGTGGGTTCATGTTTTTTTTTCTTTTATGGTTCAAGTTAGATTTTATTCCTCTTTTATGTATTTATAGATATAAGCATGGAAATAATTCATTCCTATAAATACATCAGTGTGAAAGGAAGAACTTTTTTCTGTTTTATTTTTAAATTTTATTTTTTTAAATTTTGAAATTTAATTTTATTTATTTTTTATACAGCAGGTTATTATTAGTTATGTATCTTATGCATATACATGTATAGAGGTTAATCCCAATCTCCCAACTCATCCCAACACCACCACCCCATGGCTTCCCACACTTGGTGTCCATACGTTGGTTTTGTACCTCTGTGTCTCCATTTCTTCCCTGCAAACCAGTTCATCTGGACCATTTTTTAGGTTCCACATATGTGCATTAATATACAATATTTGTTTTCCTCTTTCTGACTTACTTCATTCTGTATGACAGTCTCTAGATCCATCGATGTCTCTACAAATGACCCAGTTTCATTCCTTTTTATGGCCGAGTAATATTCCATTTTATATATGTACCACATCTTTATCCATTCATCTGTCTGTGGGCATTTAGGTTGCTTCCATTACCTGGCCATTGTAAATAGTGCTGCAATGAACATTGTGGTGAATATGCCTTTTTGATTTATGGTTTTCTCTGGGTATATGCCCAGAAGTGGGATTGCTGCATCAGATGGTAATTCTATTTCTAGGTTTTTTAAGGAAACTCCATACTGTTCTCCATAGTGACTGTATCAATTTACATTCCCACCAATAGTGGAAGAGGGCTCCTTTTGTCCACACCCTCCCCAGAATTTGTTGTTTGTAGATTTTCTGATGATGCCGATTCTAACAGGTGTGAGGTGATACCTCATTGTAGTTTTGATTTGCATTTCTCTAATAATTAGTGCTGTTGAGCAGCTTTTCATGTGCGTCTTGGCCATCTCTGTGTCTTCTTTGAAGAAACGTCTCTTTAGATCTTCTGCCCATTTTTGTATTGGGGTGTTTGTTTTTTTTAATATTAAGCTGCATGAGCTGTTTAATTATATTGGAGAATAAACCTTTGTCCATTGATTCGTTTGCAACGATTTTCGCCCATTCTGAGGGATGCCTTTTTCCATTCCCGTTTTTTTAACAAAAAAGGAAAGAAAGAAAAAGAAGCAGAACACTAATGTGTGTAAAATATGCCTTTTGAAACGGTCGTTTTGAAATATGGACGTCCTTTGAATTTTTTGGTCGATATGTGTCCCCAGGAATTGTTTTCAGAGCAGGTGTCATTTACAGGCCTGCAATGATTTTGAATATCAACTGACCATTAGCGCTGGGATTAAAGCTGCTGTTGTGTGAAACGGCCACAAGGTGGCAGCAGTTCTCCCTTACCAAATCTGCTTACTAGGGCAACAGAGCCTCAATGGAAGTTGTGTTCTACATTGGAATTTAGAATGGAATGTGCCAGGAGAAAGCCCCTCAAGTTTGTCTCACTACTTCTTGTTCGTGTTTTTAATTTAATTTTTTTATTTTTTATTACAGCAAGTTTGATTACAATGTTTGGCTTGTTGTAGGTGTGGAAGATGTGGTTCTTTTACACATATACAGATGTCTGTTCTTCCTGGGATCCTTTTCCCATGTACGTTATGACAGAATGTTGAGTGGTCTTCTCTTGGTATTCCGTAGGTCTTTGGTGATTATATATGTCACCTGTGTTTGTATATGTCTGTTAACCCCGATATCATAATGAAACCAATCCTCACACCTTTCCATTGGTGAACCATAATTTTGTTTAATGAATCTGTGATTGCCCTTCTCCGTGGAAATATCTGCCCTGGTATCCATTTTTAGGTAACACCTAGAAGTGATATGATACGATATGTGTCTTTCACTTTCTGACTTACTACAATTCCCGTGATTACCTCTAGACTCATCTACGGTGCTGCAAATGGCATTGTGTCCTTTTTTTCCTTGGCTTCTATTCTGCCTTAGCGAGGTCCATTTTCAAAAATGTGATTCCCTGAGGGTTGTGGATTAGTTGACCTGGGCAGCCTTACCCTGCCGGCCGGCCGTCCTCAGGTGTGCCTGGTTGAGGTCAATATAAACAGCGCTCCAGGCAGCAATAGCCCCTGAATCTGTGCCTGACTCCCTATTCTCTGAACCGTCAGCAGTCTCGGGGCTGTGCTGGTGGGAGGGAGTGAGGGGCCACGGCTTTGTGGGTGGACCGGTGTGAGTGGGGCTGTGCTGGCTTTTCTGCAGGAGTTGCCAGGCTACCACCTGTAAAGAAGAGGATGTGTCACCCATACCTTCCGCTGGAATTTCCCTCCGGACAGAGGTGAGGAAGGAAAAAAGCAGTGGGGGCCGGGACAGGCGGGGTATCTCAGGCAGGGCAATGGAAAACTTCCGGAAGAGCGCCTGGGGACAGGACCACCCTGTCTGGCCTGCAGGCACCAAGTTGGCCTGCGTGCTGTCGCTGGTGTGGCTCTGTGGCCGTTCCTCTAGGCTTTCAAACCCTTGTACATATTCAGGTGTTTTACCTGGGAAGGGTGGGAACAGTTCAGCAGCAGCTGGCCTGGGGCTCAGCTCACGTTTACTCACAGATGCCTCGGCACAGTCCCCCAGCTTTGCAATGAGGACGCTCCTTGCATGGGGGGTGGCTTGCTGGCTGTATGGGAGATGATTCCCCACCTCTGACCAATTTCAGAATTGTTTACCGCTGGAGCAAGTGCCCTGATAGGGTTTTCCTCTGTATAACTGGTGGGTCCATGTTTTTTTTTCTTTTATGGATCAAGTTAGATTTTATTCCTCTTTTATGTATTTATAGATATAAGCATGGAAATAATTCTTTCCTATAAATACATCAGTGTGAAAGGAAGAACTTTTTTCTGTTTTATTTTTAAATTTTATTTTTAAAAATTTTGAAATTTAATTTTATTTATTTTTTATACAGCAGGTTATTATTAGTTATGTATCTTATGCATATACATGTATAGAGGTTAATCCCAATCTCCCAACTCATCCCAACACCACCACCCCATGGCTTCCCACACTTGGTGTCCATACGTTGGTTTTGTACCTCTGTGTCTCTATTTCTTCCCTGCAAACCAGTTCATCTGGACCATTTTTTAGGTTCCACATATATGCATTAATATACAATATTTGTTTTCCTCTTTCTGACTTACTTCATTCTGTATGACAGTCTCTAGATCCATCGACGTCTCTACAAATGACCCAGTTTCATTCCTTTTTATGGCCGAGTAATATTCCATTTTATATATGTACCACATCTTTATCCATTTATCTGTCTGTGGGCATTTAGGTTGCTTCCATTACCTGGCTATTGTCAATAGTGCTACAATGAACATTGTGGTGAATGTGCCTTTTTGATTTATGGTTTTCTCTGGGTATATGCCCAGAAGTGGGATTGCTGCATCAGATGGTAATTCTATTTCTAGTTTTTTTAAGGAAACTCCATACTGTTCTCCATAGTGACTGTATCAATTTACATTCCCACCAATAGTGGAAGAGGGCTCCTTTTGTCCACACCCTCCCAGAATTTGTTGTTTGTAGATTTTCTGATGATGCCGATTCTAACAGGTGTGAGGTGATAACTCATTGTAGTTTTGATTTGCATTTCTCTAATAATTAGTGCTGTTGAGCAGCTTTTCATGTGCGTCTTGGCCATCTCTGTGTCTTCTTTGAAGAAACGTCTCTTTAGATCTTCTGCCCATTTTTGTATTGGGTTGTTTGTTTTTTTTAATATTAAGCTGCATGAGCTGTTTATATATATTGGAGAATAAACCTTTGTCCATTGATTCTTTTGCAACGATTTTTGCCCATTCTGAGGGATGCCTTTTTCCATTCCCGTTTTTTTAACAAAAAAGGAAAGAAAGAAAAAGAAGCAGAACACTAATGTGTGTAAAATATGCCTTTTGAAACGGTCGTTTTGAAATATGGACGTCCTTTGAATTTTTTGGTCGATATGTGTCCCCAGGAATTGTTTTCAGAGCAGGTGTCATTTACAGGCCTGCAATGATTTTGAATATCAACTGACCATTAGCGCTGGGATTAAAGCTGCTGTTGTGTGAAACGGCCACAAGGTGGCAGCAGTTCTCCCTTACCAAATCTGGTTACTAGGCAACAGAGCCTCAATGGAAGTTGTGTTCTACAATGGAATTTAGAATGGAATGTGCCAGGAGAAAGCCCCTCACGTTTGTCTCACTACTTCTTGTTCATGTTTTTAATTTATTTTTTTATTTTATATTACAGCAAGTTAGATTAAAATGTTTGGCTTGTTGTAGGTGTGGAAGATGTAGTTCTTTTAAACATATACAGATGTCTGTTCTTCCTGGGATCCTTTTCCAATGTACGTTATGACAGAATGTTGAGTAGTCTTCTCTTGGTATTCCGTAGGTCTTTGGTGATTATATATGTCACCTGTGTTTGTATATGTCTGTTAACCCCGATATTGTAATGAATCCCATCCTCACACCTTTCCTTATGGTGAACCACAAGTTTGTTTAATGAATCTGTGATTGCCTTTCTCCGTGGAAATATCTGCCCTGGTATCCATTTTTAGGTAACACCTAGAAGTGATATGATACGATATGTGTCTTTCACTTTCTGACTTACTACAATTCACGTGAGTACATCTAGACTCATCTACGGTGCTGCAAATGGCATTGTGTCCTTTTTTTCCTTGGCTTCTATTCTGCCTTAGCGAGGTCCATTTTCAACCATGTGATTCCCTGAGGGTTGTGGATTAGCTGACCTGGGCAGCCTTACCCTGCCGGCCGGCCCTCACCAGGTGTGCCTGGTTGAGGTCAATATAAACTGAACTCCAGGCAGAAATAGCCCCTGAAGCTGTGCCAGACTCCATATTCTCTGCCCCATCAGCAGTCTCGGTGCTGTGCTGGTGGGAGGGAGTGAGGTGCCACGGCTTTGTGGGTGGCCAGGTGTGAGTGGGGCTCTTCTGGCCTTTCTGCAGGAGTTGCCAGGCTGCCACCTCTAAAGAAGAGGATGTGTCACCCATACATTCCGCTGGAATTTCCCTCCGGACAGAGGTGAGGAAGGAAAAAAGCAGTGGGGGCCGGGACAGGAGGGGTATCTCAGGCAGGGCAATGGAAAAGTTCCGGAAGAGCGCCTGGGGACAGGACCACCCTGTCTGGCCTGCAGGCACCAAGTTGGCCTGCGTGCTGTCGCTGGTGTGGCTCCGCGGCCGTTCCTCTAGACTTTCAAGGCCTTGTACATATTCAGGTGTTTTACCTGGGAAGGGTGGGAACAGTTCAGCAGCAGCTGGCCTGGGTCTCAGCTCACGTTTACTCACAGATGCCTCGGCACGGTCCCCCAGCTTTGCAATGAGGACGCTCCTTGCATGGGGGGTGGCTTGCTGGCTGTATGGGAGATGATTCCCCACCTCTGACCAATTTCAGAATTGTTTACCGCTGGAGCAAGTGCCCTGATAGGGTTTTCCTCTGTATAACTGGTGGGTTCATGTTTTTTTTTTCTTTTATGGTTCAAGTTAGATTTTATTCCTCTTTTATGTATTTATAGATATAAGCATGGAAATAATTCATTCCTATAAATACATCAGTGTGAATGGAAGAACTTTTTTCTGTTTTATTTTTAAATTTATTTTTTAAAATTTTGAAATTTAATTTTATTTATTTTTTATACAGCAGGTTATTATTAGTTATGTATCTTATGCATATACATGTATAGAGGTTAATCCCAATCTCCCAACTCATCCCAACACCACCACCCCATGGCTTCCCACACTTGGTGTCCATACGTTGGTTTTGTACCTCTGTGTCTCCATTTCTTCCCTGCAAACCAGTTCATCTGGACCATTTTTTAGGTTCCACATATGTGCATTAATATACAATATTTGTTTTCCTCTTTCTGACTTACTTCATTCTGTATGACAGTCTCTAGATCCATCGATGTCTCTACAAATGACCCAGTTTCATTCCTTTTTATGGCCGAGTAATATTCCATTTTATATATGTACCACATCTTTATCCATTCATCTGTCTGTGGGCATTTAGGTTGCTTCCATTACCTGGCAATTGTAAATAGTGCTGCAATGAACATTGTGGTGAATATGCCTTTTTGATTTATGGTTTTCTCTGGTTATATGCCCAGAAGTGGGATTGCTGCATCAGATGGTAATTCTATTTCTAGGTTTTTTAAGGAAACTCCATACTGTTCTCCATAGTGACTGTATCAATTTACATTCCCACCAATAGTGGAAGAGGGCTCCTTTTGTCCACACCCTCCCCAGAATTTGTTGTTTGTAGATTTTCTGATGATGCCGATTCTAACAGGTGTGAGGTGATACCTCATTGTAGTTTTGATTTGCATTTCTCTAATAATTAGTGCTGTTGAGCAGCTTTTCATGTGCGTCTTGGCCATCTCTGTGTCTTCTTTGAAGAAACGTCTCTTTAGATCTTCTGCCCATTTTTGTATTGGGGTGTTTGTTTTTTTTAATATTAAGCTGCATGAGCTGTTTAATTATATTGGAGAATAAACCTTTGTCCATTGATTCGTTTGCAACGATTTTCGCCCATTCTGAGGGATGCCTTTTTCCATTCCCGTTTTTTTAACAAAAAAGGAAAGAAAGAAAAAGAAGCAGAACACTAATGTGTGTAAAATATGCCTTTTGAAACGGTCGTTTTGAAATATGGACGTCCTTTGGATTTTTTGGTCGATATGTGTCCCCAGGAATTGTTTTCAGAGCAGGTGTCATTTACAGGCCTGCAATGATTTTGAATACCAACTGACCATTAGCGCTGGGATTAAAGCTGCTGTTGTGTGAAACGGCCACAAGGTGGCAGCAGTTCTCCCTTACCAAATCTGCTTACTAGGGCAACAGAGCCTCAATGGAAGTTGTGTTCTACATTGGAATTTAGAATGGAATGTGCCAGGAGAAAGCCCCTCAAGTTTGTCTCACTACTTCTTGTTCGTGTTTTTAATTTAATTTTTTTATTTTTTATTACAGCAAGTTTGATTACAATGTTTGGCTTGTTGTAGGTGTGGAAGATGTGGTTCTTTTACACATATACAGATGTCTGTTCTTCCTGGGATCCTTTTCCCATGTACGTTATGACAGAATGTTGAGTGGTCTTCTCTTGGTATTCCGTAGGTCTTTGGTGATTATATATGTCACCTGTGTTTGTATATGTCTGTTAACCCCGATATCATAATGAAACCAATCCTCACACCTTTCCATTGGTGAACCATAAGTTTGTTTAATGAATCTGTGATTGCCCTTCTCCGTGGAAATATCTGCCCTGGTATCCATTTTTAGGTAACACCTAGAAGTGATATGATACGATATGTGTCTTTCACTTTCTGACTTACTACAATTCCCGTGATTACCTCTAGACTCATCTACGGTGCTGCAAATGGCATTGTGTCCTTTTTTTCCTTGGCTTCTATTCTGCCTTAGCGAGGTCCATTTTCAAAAATGTGATTCCCTGAGGGTTGTGGATTAGTTGACCTGGGCAGCCTTACCCTGCCGGCCGGCCGTCCTCAGGTGTGCCTGGTTGAGGTCAATATAAACAGCGCTCCAGGCAGCAATAGCCCCTGAATCTGTGCCTGACTCCCTATTCTCTGAACCGTCAGCAGTCTCGGGGCTGTGCTGGTGGGAGGGAGTGAGGGGCCACGGCTTTGTGGGTGGACCGGTGTGAGTGGGGCTGTGCTGGCTTTTCTGCAGGAGTTGCCAGGCTACCACCTGTAAAGAAGAGGATGTGTCACCCATACCTTCCGCTGGAATTTCCCTCCGGACAGAGGTGAGGAAGGAAAAAAGCAGTGGGGGCCGGGACAGGAGGGGTATCTCAGGCAGGGCAATGGAAAACTTCCGGAAGAGCGCCTGGGGACAGGACCACCCTGTCTGGCCTGCAGGCACCAAGTTGGCCTGCGAGCTGTCGCTGGTGTGGCTCTGCGGCCGTTCCTCTAGGCTTTCAAACCCTTGTACATATTCAGGTGTTTTACCTGGGAAGGGTGGGAACAGTTCAGCAGCAGCTGGCCTGGGGCTCAGCTCACGTTTACTCACAGATGCCTCGGCACAGTCCCCCAGCTTTGCAATGAGGACGCTCCTTGCATGGGGGGTGGCTTGCTGGCTGTATGGGAGATGATTCCCCACCTCTGACCAATTTCAGAATTGTTTACCGCTGGAGCAAGTGCCCTGATAGGGTTTTCCTCTGTATAACTGGTGGGTTCATGTTTTTTTTTCTTTTATGGTTCAAGTTAGATTTTATTCCTCTTTTATGTATTTATAGATATAAGCATGGAAATAATTCTTTCCTATAAATACATCAGTGTGAAAGGAAGAACTTTTTTCTGTTTTATTTTTAAATTTTATTTTTAAAAATTTTGAAATTTAATTTTATTTATTTTTTATACAGCAGGTTATTATTAGTTATGTATCTTATGCATATACATGTATAGAGGTTAATCCCAATCTCCCAACTCATCCCAACACCACCACCCCATGGCTTCCCACACTTGGTGTCCATACGTTGGTTTTGTACCTCTGTGTCTCTATTTCTTCCCTGCAAACCAGTTCATCTGGACCATTTTTTAGGTTCCACATATATGCATTAATATACAATATTTGTTTTCCTCTTTCTGACTTACTTCATTCTGTATGACAGTCTCTAGATCCATCGACGTCTCTACAAATGACCCAGTTTCATTCCTTTTTATGGCCGAGTAATATTCCATTTTATATATGTACCACATCTTTATCCATTCATCTGTCTGTGGGCATTTAGGTTGCTTCCATTACCTGGCTATTGTCAATAGTGCTACAATGAACATTGTGGTGAATGTGCCTTTTTGATTTATGGTTTTCTCTGGGTATATGCCCAGAAGTGGGATTGCTGCATCAGATGGTAATTCTATTTCTAGTTTTTTTAAGGAAACTCCATACTGTTCTCCATAGTGACTGTATCAATTTACATTCCCACCAATAGTGGAAGAGGGCTCCTTTTGTCCACACCCTCCCAGAATTTGTTGTTTGTAGATTTTCTGATGATGCCGATTCTAACAGGTGTGAGGTGATACCTCATTGTAGTTTTGATTTGCATTTCTCTAATAATTAGTGCTGTTGAGCAGCTTTTCATGTGCGTCTTGGCCATCTCTGTGTCTTCTTTGAAGAAACGTCTCTTTAGATCTTCTGCCCATTTTTGTATTGGGTTGTTTGTTTTTTTTTAATATTAAGCTGCATGAGCTGTTTATATATATTGGAGAATAAACCTTTGTCCATTGATTCTTTTGCAACGATTTTTGCCCATTCTGAGGGATGCCTTTTTCCATTCCCGTTTTTTTAACAAAAAAGGAAAGAAAGAAAAAGAAGCAGAACACTAATGTGTGTAAAATATGCCTTTTGAAACGGTCGTTTTGAAATATGGACGTCCTTTGAATTTTTTGGTCGATATGTGTCCCCAGGAATTGTTTTCAGAGCAGGTGTCATTTACAGGCCTGCAATGATTTTGAATATCAACTGACCATTAGCGCTGGGATTAAAGCTGCTGTTGTGTGAAACGGCCACAAGGTGGCAGCAGTTCTCCCTTACCAAATCTGGTTACTAGGCAACAGAGCCTCAATGGAAGTTGTGTTCTACAATGGAATTTAGAATGGAATGTGCCAGGAGAAAGCCCCTCACGTTTGTCTCACTACTTCTTGTTCATGTTTTTAATTTATTTTTTTATTTTATATTACAGCAAGTTAGATTAAAATGTTTGGCTTGTTGTAGGTGTGGAAGATGTGGTTCTTTTAAACATATACAGATGTCTGTTCTTCCTGGGATCCTTTTCCAATGTACGTTATGACAGAATGTTGAGTAGTCTTCTCTTGGTATTCCGTAGGTCTTTGGTGATTATATATGTCACCTGTGTTTGTATATGTCTGTTAACCCCGATATTGTAATGAATCCCATCCTCACACCTTTCCTTATGGTGAACCACAAGTTTGTTTAATGAATCTGTGATTGCCTTTCTCCGTGGAAATATCTGCCCTGGTATCCATTTTTAGGTAACACCTAGAAGTGATATGATACGATATGTGTCTTTCACTTTCTGACTTACTACAATTCACGTGAGTACATCTAGACTCATCTACGGTGCTGCAAATGGCATTGTGTCCTTTTTTTCCTTGGCTTCTATTCTGCCTTAGCGAGGTCCATTTTCAACCATGTGATTCCCTGAGGGTTGTGGATTAGCTGACCTGGGCAGCCTTACCCTGCCGGCCGGCCCTCACCAGGTGTGCCTGGTTGAGGTCAATATAAACTGAACTCCAGGCAGCAATAGCCCCTGAAGCTGTGCCAGACTCCATATTCTCTGCCCCACCAGCAGTCTCGGTGCTGTGCTGGTGGGAGGGAGTGAGGTGCCACGGCTTTGTGGGTGGCCCGGTGTGAGTGGGGCTCTTCTGGCCTTTCTGCAGGAGTTGCCAGGCTGCCACCTCTAAAGAAGAGGATGTGTCACCCATACCTTCCGCTGGAATTTCCCTCCGGACAGAGGTGAGGAAGGAAAAAAGCAGTGGGGGCCGGGACAGGAGGGGTATCTCAGGCAGGGCAATGGAAAACTTCCGGAAGAGCGCCTGGGGACAGGACCACCCTGTCTGGCCTGCAGGCACCAAGTTGGCCTGCGTGCTGTCGCTGGTGTGGCTCCGCGGCCGTTCCTCTAGACTTTCAAGCCCTTGTACATATTCAGGTGTTTTACCTGGGAAGGGTGGGAACAGTTCAGCAGCAGCTGGCCTGGGTCTCAGCTCACGTTTACTCACAGATGCCTCGGCACGGTCCCCCAGCTTTGCAATGAGGACGCTCCTTGCATGGGGGGTGGCTTGCTGGCTGTATGGGAGATGATTCCCCACCTCTGACCAATTTCAGAATTGTTTACCGCTGGAGCAAGTGCCCTGATAGGGTTTTCCTCTGTATAACTGGTGGGTTCATGTTTTTTTTTCTTTTATGGTTCAAGTTAGATTTTATTCCTCTTTTATGTATTTATAGATATAAGCATGGAAATAATTCATTCCTATAAATACATCAGTGTGAAAGGAAGAACTTTTTTCTGTTTTATTTTTAAATTTTATTTTTAAAAATTTTGAAATTTAATTTTATTTATTTTTTATACAGCAGGTTATTATTAGTTATGTATCTTATGCATATACATGTATAGAGGTTAATCCCAATCTCCCAACTCATCCCAACACCACCACCCCATGGCTTCCCACACTTGGTGTCCATACGTTGGTTTTGTACCTCTGTGTCTCCATTTCTTCCCTGCAAACCAGTTCATCTGGACCATTTTTTAGGTTCCACATATGTGCATTAATATACAATATTTGTTTTCCTCTTTCTGACTTACTTCATTCTGTATGACAGTCTCTAGATCCATCGATGTCTCTACAAATGACCCAGTTTCATTCCTTTTTATGGCCGAGTAATATTCCATTTTATATATGTACCACATCTTTATCCATTCATCTGTCTGTGGGCATTTAGGTTGCTTCCATTACCTGGCCATTGTAAATAGTGCTGCAATGAACATTGTGGTGAATATGCCTTTTTGATTTATGGTTTTCTCTGGGTATATGCCCAGAAGTGGGATTGCTGCATCAGATGGTAATTCTATTTCTAGGTTTTTTAAGGAAACTCCATACTGTTCTCCATAGTGACTGTATCAATTTACATTCCCACCAATAGTGGAAGAGGGCTCCTTTTGTCCACACCCTCCCCAGAATTTGTTGTTTGTAGATTTTCTGATGATGCCGATTCTAACAGGTGTGAGGTGATACCTCATTGTAGTTTTGATTTGCATTTCTCTAATAATTAGTGCTGTTGAGCAGCTTTTCATGTGCGTCTTGGCCATCTCTGTGTCTTCTTTGAAGAAACGTCTCTTTAGATCTTCTGCCCATTTTTGTATTGGGGTGTTTGTTTTTTTTAATATTAAGCTGCATGAGCTGTTTAATTATATTGGAGAATAAACCTTTGTCCATTGATTCGTTTGCAATGATTTTCGCCCATTTTGAGGGATGCCTTTTTCCATTCCCGTTTTTTTAACAAAAAAGGAAAGAAAGAAAAAGAAGCCGAACACTAATGTGTGTAAAATATGCCTTTTGAAACGGTCGTTTTGAAATATGGACGTCCTTTGAATTTTTTGGTCGATATGTGTCCCCAGGAATTGTTTTCAGAGCAGGTGTCATTTACAGGCCTGCAATGATTTTGAATATCAACTGACCATTAGCGCTGGGATTAAAGCTGCTGTTGTGTGAAACGGCCACAAGGTGGCAGCAGTTCTCGCTTACCAAATCTGCTTACTAGGGCAACAGAGCCTCAATGGAAGTTGTGTTCTACATTGGAATTTAGAATGGAATGTGCCAGGAGAAAGCCCCTCAAGTTTGTCTCACTACTTCTTGTTCGTGTTTTTAATTTAATTTTTTTATTTTTTATTACAGCAAGTTTGATTACAATGTTTGGCTTGTTGTAGGTGTGGAAGATGTGGTTCTTTTACACATATACAGATGTCTGTTCTTCCTGGGATCCTTTTCCCATGTACGTTATGACAGAATGTTGAGTGGTCTTCTCTTGGTATTCCGTAGGTCTTTGGGGATTATATATGTCACCTGTGTTTGTATATGTCTGTTAACCCCGATATCATAATGAAACCAATCCTCACACCTTTCCATTGGTGAACCATAAGTTTGTTTAATGAATCTGTGATTGCCCTTCTCCGTGGAAATATCTGCCCTGGTATCCATTTTTAGGTAACACCTAGAAGTGATATGATACGATATGTGTCTTTCACTTTCTGACTTACTACAATTCCCGTGATTACCTCTAGACTCATCTACGGTGCTGCAAATGGCATTGTGTCCTTTTTTTCCTTGGCTTCTATTCTGCCTTAGCGAGGTCCATTTTCAAAAATGTGATTCCCTGAGGGTTGTGGATTAGCTGACCTGGGCAGCCTTACCCTGCCGGCCGGCCGTCCTCAGGTGTGCCTGTTTGAGGTCAATATAAACAGCGCTCCAGGCAGCAATAGCCCCTGAATCTGTGCCTGACTCCCTATTCTCTGAACCGTCAGCAGTCTCGGGGCTGTGCTGGTGGGAGGGAGTGAGGGGCCACGGCTTTGTGGGTGGACCGGTGTGAGTGGGGCTGTGCTGGCTTTTCTGCAGGAGTTGCCAGGCTACCACCTGTAAAGAAGAGGATGTGTCACCCATACCTTCCGCTGGAATTTCCCTCCGGACAGAGGTGAGGAAGGAAAAAAGCAGTGGGGGCCGGGACAGGAGGGGTATCTCAGGCAGGGCAATGGAAAACTTCCGGAAGAGCGCCTGGGGACAGGACCACCCTGTCTGGCCTGCAGGCAACAAGTTGGCCTGCGTGCTGTCGCTGGTGTGGCTCTGCGGCCGTTCCTCTAGGCTTTCAAACCCTTGTACATATTCAGGTGTTTTACCTGGGAAGGGTGGGAACAGTTCAGCAGCAGCTGGCCTGGGGCTCAGCTCACGTTTACTCACAGATGCCTCGGCACAGTCCCCCAGCTTTGCAATGAGGACGCTCCTTGCATGGGGGGTGGCTTGCTGGCTGTATGGGAGATGATTCCCCACCTCTGACCAATTTCAGAATTGTTTACCGCTGGAGCAAGTGCCCTGATAGGGTTTTCCTCTGTATAACTGGTGGGTTCATGTTTTTTTTTCTTTTATGGATCAAGTTAGATTTTATTCCTCTTTTATGTATTTATAGATATAAGCATGGAAATAATTCTTTCCTATAAATACATCAGTGTGAAAGGAAGAACTTTTTTCTGTTTTATTTTTAAATTTTATTTTTAAAAATTTTGAAATTTAATTTTATTTATTTTTTATACAGCAGGTTATTATTAGTTATGTATCTTATGCATATACATGTATAGAGGTTAATCCCAATCTCCCAACTCATCCCAACACCACCACCCCATGGCTTCCCACACTTGGTGTCCATACGTTGGTTCTCTACCTCTGTGTCTCTATTTCTTCCCTGAAAACCAGTTCATCTGGACCATTTTTTAGGTTCCACATATATGCATTAATATACAATATTTGTTTTCCTCTTTCTGACTTACTTCATTCTGTATGACAGTCTCTAGATCCATCGATGTCTCTACAAATGACCCAGTTTCATTCCTTTTTATGGCCGAGTAATATTCCATTTTATATATGTACCACATCTTTATCCATTCATCTGTCTGTGGGCATTTAGGTTGCTTCCATTACCTGGCTATTGTCAATAGTGCTGCAATGAACATTGTGGTGAATGTGCCTTTTTGATTTATGGTTTTCTCTGGGTATATGCCCAGAAGTGGGATTGCTGCATCAGATGGTAATTCTATTTCTAGTTTTTTTAAGGAAACTCCATACTGTTCTCCATAGTGACTGTATCAATTTACATTCCCACCAATAGTGGAAGAGGGCTCCTTTTGTCCACACCCTCCCCAGAATTTGTTGTTTGTAGATTTTCTGATGATGCCGATTCTAACAGGTGTGAGGTGATACCTCATTGCAGTTTTGATTTGCATTTCTCTAATAATTAGTGCTGTGGAGCAGCTTTTCGTGTGCGTCTTGGCCATCTCTGTGTCTTCTTTGAAGAAACGTCTCTTTAGATCTTCTGCCCATTTTTGTATTGGGGTGTTTGCTTTTTTTAATATTAAGCTGCATAAGCTGTTTAATTATATTGGAGAAAAAACCTTTGTCCATTGATTCGTTTGCAACGATTTTTGCCCATTCTGAGGGATGCCTTTTTCCATTCCCGTTTTTTTAACAAAAAAGGAAAGAAAGAAAAAGAAGCAGAACACTAATGTGTGTAAAATATGCCTTTTGAAACGGTCGTTTTGAAATATGGACGTCCTTTGAATTTTTTGGTCGATATGTGTCCCCAGGAATTGTTTTCAGAGCAGGTGTCATTTACAGGCCTGCAATGATTTTGAATAACAACTGACCATTAGCGCTGGGATTAAAGCTGCTGTTGTGTGAAACGGCCACAAGGTGGCAGCAGTTCTCCCTTACGAAATCTGCTTACTAGGGCAACAGAGCCTCAATGGAAGTTGTGTTCTACATTGGAATTTAGAATGGAATGTGCCAGGAGAAAGCCCCTCAAGTTTGTCTCACTACTTCTTGTTCGTGTTTTTAATTTAATTTTTTTATTTTTTATTACAGCAAGTTTGATTACAATGTTTGGCTTGTTGTAGGTGTGGAAGATGTGGTTCTTTTACACATATACAGATGTCTGTTCTTCCTGGGATCCTTTTCCCATGTACGTTATGACAGAATGTTGAGTGGTCTTCTCTTGGTATTCCGTAGGTCTTTGGTGATTATATATGTCACCTGTGTTTGTATATGTCTGTTAACCCCGATATCATAATGAAACCAATCCTCACACCTTTCCATTGGTGAACCATAAGTTTGTTTAATGAATCTGTGATTGCCCTTCTCCGTGGAAATATCTGCCCTGGTATCCATTTTTAGGTAACACCTAGAAGTGATATGATACGATATGTGTCTTTCACTTTCTGACTTACTACAATTCCCGTGATTACCTCTAGACTCATCTACGGTGCTGCAAATGGCATTGTGTCCTTTTTTTCCTTGGCTTCTATTCTGCCTTAGCGAGGTCCATTTTCAAAAATGTGATTCCCTGAGGGTTGTGGATTAGCTGACCTGGGCAGCCTTACCCTGCCGGCCGGCCGTCCTCAGGTGTGCCTGGTTGAGGTCAATATAAACAGCGCTCCAGGCAGCAATAGCCCCTGAATCTGTGCCTGACTCCCTATTCTCTGAACCGTCAGCAGTCTCGGGGCTGTGCTGGTGGGAGGGAGTGAGGGGCCACGGCTTTGTGGGTGGACCGGTGTGAGTGGGGCTGTGCTGGCTTTTCTCCAGGAGTTGCCAGGCTACCACCTGTAAAGAAGAGGATGTGTCACCCATACCTTCCGCTGGAATTTCCCTCCAGACAGAGGTGAGGAAGGAAAAAAGCAGTGGGGGCCGGGACAGGAGGGGTATCTCAGGCAGGGCAATGGAAAACTTCCGGAAGAGCGCCTGGGGACAGGACCACCCTGTCTGGCCTGCAGGCACCAAGTTGGCCTGCGTGCTGTCGCTGGTGTGGCTCTGCGGCCGTTCCTCTAGGCTTTCAAACCCTTGTACATATTCAGGTGTTTTACCTGGGAAGGGTGGGAACAGTTCAGCAGCAGCTGGCCTGGGGCTCAGCTCACGTTTACTCACAGATGCCTCGGCACAGTCCCCCAGCTTTGCAATGAGGACGCTCCTTGCATGGGGGGTGGCTTGCTGGCTGTATGGGAGATGATTCCCCACCTCTGACCAATTTCAGAATTGTTTACCGCTGGAGCAAGTGCCCTGATAGGGTTTTCCTCTGTATAACTGGTGGGTTCATGTTTTTTTTTCTTTTATGGTTCAAGTTAGATTTTATTCCTCTTTTATGTATTTATAGATATAAGCATGGAAATAATTCTTTCCTATAAATACATCAGTGTGAAAGGAAGAACTTTTTTCTGTTTTATTTTTAAATTTTATTTTTAAAAATTTTGAAATTTAATTTTATTTATTTTTTATACAGCAGGTTATTATTAGTTATGTATCTTATGCATATACATGTATAGAGGTTAATCCCAATCTCCCAACTCATCCCAACACCACCACCCCATGGCTTCCCACACTTGGTGTCCATACGTTGGTTTTGTACCTCTGTGTCTCTATTTCTTCCCTGCAAACCAGTTCATCTGGACCATTTTTTAGGTTCCACATATATGCATTAATATACAATATTTGTTTTCCTCTTTCTGACTTACTTCATTCTGTATGACAGTCTCTAGATCCATCGATGTCTCTACAAATGACCCAGTTTCATTCCTTTTTATGGCCGAGTAATATTCCATTTTATATATGTACCACATCTTTATCCATTCATCTGTCTGTGGGCATTTAGGTTGCTTCCATTACCTGGCTATTGTCAATAGTGCTGCAATGAACATTGTGGTAAATGTGCCTTTTTGATTTATGGTTTTCTCTGGGTATATGCCCAGAAGTGGGATTGCTGCATCAGATGGTAATTCTATTTCTAGTTTTTTTAAGGAAACTCCATACTGTTCTCCATAGTGACTGTATCAATTTACATTCCCACCAATAGTGGAAGAGGGCTCCTTTTGTCCACACCCTCCCCAGAATTTGTTGTTTGTAGATTTTCTGATGATGCCGATTCTAACAGGTGTGAGGTGATACCTCATTGTAGTATTGATTTGCATTTCTCTAATAATTAGTGCTGTGGAGCAGCTTTTCATGTGCGTCTTGGCCATCTCTGTGTCTTCTTTGAAGAAACGTCTCTTTAGATCTTCTGCCCATTTTTGTATTGGGGTGTTTGCTTTTTTTAATATTAAGCTGCATGAGCTGTTTAATTATATTGGAGAAAAAACCTTTGTCCATTGATTCGTTTGCAACGATTTTCGCCCATTCTGAGGGATGCCTTTTTCCATTCCCGTTTTTTTTAACAAAAAAGGAAAGAAAGAAAAAGAAGCAGAACACTAATGTGTGTAAAATATGCCTTTTGAAACGGTCGTTTTGAAATATGGACGTCCTTTGAATTTTTTGGTCGATATGTGTCCCCAGGAATTGTTTTCAGAGCAGGTGTCATTTACAGGCCTGCAATGATTTTGAATATCAACTGACCATTAGCGCTGGGATTAAAGCTGCTGTTGTGTGAAACGGCCACAAGGTGGCAGCAGTTCTCCCTTACCAAATCTGCTTTCTAGGGCAACAGAGCCTCAATGGAAGTTGTGTTCTACAATGGAATTTAGAATGAAATGTGCCAGGAGAAAGCCCCTCACGTTTGTCTCACTACTTCTTGTTCGTGTTTTTAATTTATTTTTTTATTTTTTATTACAGCAAGTTAGATTAAAATGTTTGGCTTGTTGTAGGTGTGGAAGATGTGGTTCTTTTACACATATACAGATGTCTGTTCTTCCTGGGATCCTTTTCCCATGTACGTTATGACAGAATGTTGAGTAGTCTTCTCTTGGTATTCCGTAGGTCTTTGGTGATTATATATGTCACCTGTGTTTGTATATGTCTGTTAACCCCGATATTGTAATGAATCCAATCCTCACAACTTTCCTTATGGTGAACCACAAGTTTGTTTAATGAATCTGTGATTGCCCTTCTCGGTGGAAATATCTGCCCTGGTATCCATTTTTAGGTAACACCTAGAAGTCATATGATACGATATGTGTCTTTCACTTTCTGACTTACTACAATTCACGTGAGTACATCTAGACTCATCTACGGTGCTGCAAATGGCATTGTGTCCTTTTTTCCTTGGCTTCTATTCTGCCTTAGCGAGGTCCATTTTCAACCATGTGATTCCCTGAGGGTTGTGGATTAGCTGACATGGGCAGCCTTACCCTGCCGGCCGGCCCTCACCAGGTGTGCCTGGTTGAGGTCAATATAAACTGAACTCCAGGCAGCAATAGCCCCTGAAGCTGTGCCAGACTCCATATTCTCTGCCCCAGCAGCAGTCTCGGGGCTGTGCTGGTGGGAGGGAGTGACGTGCCACAGCTTTGTGGGTGGACCGGTGTGAGTGGGGCTCTTCTGGCCTTTCTGCAGGAGTTGCCAGGCTGCCACCTCTAAACAAGAGGATGTGTCACCCATACCTTCCGCTGGAATTTCCCTTCGGACAGAGGTGAGGAAGGAAAAAAGCAGTGGGGGCCGGGACAGGAGGGGTATCTCAGGCAGGGCAATGGAAAACTTCCGGAAGAGCGCCTGGGGACAGGACCACCCTGTCTGGCCTGCAGGCACCAAGTTGGCCTTCGTGCTGTCGCTGGTGTGGCTCCGCGGCCGTTCCTCTAGGCTTTCAAGCCCTTGTACATATTCAGGTGTTTTACCTGGGAAGGGTGGGAACAGTTCAGCAGCAGCTGGCCTGGGGCTCAGCTCACGTTTACTCACAGATGCCTCGGCACAGTCCCCCAGCTTTGCAATGAGGACGCTCCTTGCGTGGGGGGTGGCTTGCTGGCTGTATGGGAGATGATTCCCCACCTCTGACCAATTTCAGAATTGTTTACCGCTGGAGCAAGTGCCCTGATAGGGTTTTCCTCTGTATAACTGGTGGGTTCATTTTTTTTTTTCTTTTATGGTTCAAGTTAGATTTTATTCCTCTTTTATGTATTTATAGATATAAGCATGGAAATAATTCTTTCCTATAAATACATCAGTGTGAAAGGAAGAACTTTTTTCTGTTTTATTTTTAAATTTTATTTTTTAAAATTTTGAAATTTAATTTTATTTATTTTTTATACAGCAGGTTATTATTAGTTATGTATCTTATACATATACATGTATACTTGGCAATCCCAATCTCCCAACTCATCCCACCACCAACACCCCATGGCTTCCCACACTTGGTGTCCATACGTTGGTTCTGTATATCTGTGTCTCTATTTCTTCCCTGCAAACCAGTTCATCTGGACCATTTATTAGGTTCCACATATATGCATTAATATACAATATTTGTTTTCCTCTTTCTGACTTAGTTCATTCTCTATGACAGTCTCTAGATCCATCGATGTCTCTACAAATGACCCAGTTTCATTCCTTTATATGGCCGAGTAATATTCCATTTTATATATGTACCACATCTTTATCCATTCATCTGTCTGTGGGCATTTAGGTTGCTTCCATTACCTGGCCATTGTAAATAGTGCTGCAATGAACATTGCGGTGAATGTGCCTTTTTGATTGATGGTTTTCTCTGGGTATATGCCCAGAAGTGGGATTGCTGCATCAGATGGTAATTCTATTTCTAGGTTTTTTAAGGAAACTCCATACTGTTCTCCATAGTGACTGTATCAATTTACATTCCCACCAATAGTGGAAGAGGGCTCCTTTTGTCCACACCCTCCCCAGAATTTGTTGTTTGTAGATTTTCTGATGATGCCGATTCTAACAGGTGTGAGGTGATACCTCATTGTAGTATTGATTTGCATTTCTCTAATAATTAGTGCTGTAGAGCAGCTTTTCATGTGCGTCTTGGCCATCTCTGTGTCTTCTTTGAAGAAACGTCTCTTTAGATCTTCTGCCCATTTTTGTATTGGGTTGTTTGTTTTTTTTAATATTAAGCTGCATGAGCTGTTTATATATATTGGAGAATAAACCTTTGTCCATTGATTCGTTTGCAACGATTTTCGCCCATTCTGAGGGATGCCTTTTTCCATTCCCGTTTTTTTAACAAAAAAGGAAAGAAAGAAAAAGAAGCAGAACACTAATGTGTGTAAAATATGCCTTTTGAAACGGTCGTTTTGAAATATGGACGTCCTTTGAATTTTTTGGTCGATATGTGTCCCCAGGAATTGTTTTCAGAGCAGGTGTCATTTACAGGCCTGCAATGATTTTGAATATCAACTGACCATTAGCGCTGGTATTAAAGCTGCTGTTGTGTGAAACGCCCACAAGGTGGCAGCAGTTCTCCCTTTCCAAATCTGGTTACTATGGCAACAGAGCCTCAATGGAAGTTGTGTTCTACATTGGAATTTAGAATGGAATGTGCCAGGAGAAAGCCCCTCACGTTTCTCTCACTACTTCTTGTTCGTGTTTTTAATTTAATTTTTTTATTTTTTATTACAGCAAGTTTGATTACAATGTTTGGCTTGTTGTAGGTGTGGAAGATGTGGTTCTTTTACACATATACAGATGTCTGTACTTCCTGGGATCCTTTTCCCATGTACGTTATGACAGAATGTTGAGTAGTCTTCTCTTGGTATTCCGTAGGTCTTTGGTGATTATATATGTCACCTGTGTTTGTATATGTCTGTTAACCCCGAAATCATAATGAAACCAATCCTCACACCTTTCCATTGGAGAACCATAAGTTTGTTTAATGAATCTTTCATTGCTCTTCTCCGTGGAAATATCTGCCCTGGTATCCATTTTTAGGTCACACCTAGAAGTGATATGATACGATATGTGTCTTTCACTTTCTGACTTACTACAATACACGTGAGTACATCTAGACTCATCTACGGTGCTGCAAATGGCATTGTGTCCTTTTTTTCCTTGGCTTCTATTCTGCCTTAGCGAGGTCCATTTTCAACAATGTGATTCCCTGAGGGTTGTGGATTAGCTGACCTGGGCAGCCTTACCCTGCCGGCCGGCCCTCCTCAGGTGTGCCTGGTTGAGGTCAATATAAACAGCGCTCCAGGCAGCAATAGCCCATGAAGCTGTGCCTGACTCCCTATTCTCTGAACCGTCAGCAGTCTCGGGGCTGTGCTGGTGGGAGGGAGTGAGGGGCCACGGCTTTGTGGGTGGCCCGGTGTTAGTGGGGCTGTGCTGGCCTTTCTGCAGGAGTTGCCAGGCTGCCACCTGTAAAGAAGAGGATGTGGTCACCCATACCTTCCGCTGGAATTACTCTCCGGACAGAGGTGAGGAAGGAAGAAAGCACTGGGGGCCGGGACAGGAGGGGTATCTCAGGCAGGGCAATGGAAAACTTCCGGAAGAGGCCTGGGGACAGGACCAGCCTGTCTGGCCTGCAGGCACCAAGTTGGCCTGCGTGCTGTCGCTGGTGTGGCTCCGCGGCCGTTCCTCTAGGCTTTCAAGCCCTTGTACATATTCAGGTGTTTTACCTGGGAAGGGTGGGAACAGTTCAGCAGCAGCTGGCCTGGGGCTCAGCTCACGTTTACTCACAGATGCCTCGGCACAGTCCCCCAGCTTTGCAATGAGGACGGTCCTTGCGTGGGGGGTGGCTTGCTGGCTGTATGGGAGATGATTCCCCACCTCTGACCAATTTCAGAATTGTTTACCGCTGGAGCAAGTGCCCTGATAGGGTTTTCCTCTGTATAACTGGTGGGTTCATGTTTTTTTTTCTTTTATGGTTCAAGTTAAATTTTATTCCTCTTTTACGTATTTATAGATATAAGCATGGAAATAATTCTTTCCTATAAATTCATCAGTGTGAAAGGAAGAACTTTTTCCTGTTTTATTTTTAAATTTTATTTTGTAAAATTTTGAAATTTAATTTTATTTATTTTTTATACAGCAGGTTATTATTAGTTATGTATCTTATGCATATACATGTATAGAGGTTAATCCCAATCTCCCAACTCATCCCACAACCACCACCCCATGGCTTCCCACACTTGGTGTCCATACGTTGGTTCTCTACCTCTCTGTCTCTATTGCTTCCCTGCAAACCAGTTCTTCTGGACCATTTTTTAGGTTCCACATATATGCATTAATATACAATATTTGTTTTCCTCTTTCTGACCTACTTCATTCTCTATGACAGTCTCTAGATCCATCGATGTCTCTACAAATGACCCAGTTTCATTCCTTTTTATGGCCGAGTAATATTCCATTTTATATATGTACCACATCTTTATCCATTCATCTGTCTGTGGGCATTTAGGTTGCCTCCATTACCTGGCTATTGTAAATAGTGCTGCAATGAACATTGTGGTGAATGTGCCTTTTTGATTTATGGTTTTCTCTGGGTATATGCCCAGAAGTGGGATTGTTGCATCAGATGGTAATTCTATTTCTAGTTTTTTTAAGGAAACTCCATACTGTTCTCCATAGTGACTGTATCAATTTACATTCCCACCAATAGTGGAAGAGGGCTCCTTTTGTCCACACCCTCCCCAGAATTTGTTGTTTGTAGATTTTCTGATGATGCCGATTCTAACAGGTGTGAGGTGATACCTCATTGTAGTTTTGATTTGCATTTCTCTAATAATTAGTGCTGTGGAGCAGCTTTTCATGTGCGTCTTGGCCATCTCTGTGTCTTCTTTGAAGAAATGTCTCTTTAGATCTTCTGCTCATTATTGTATTGGGTTGTTTGTTTTTTTTACTATTAAGCTGCATGAGCTGTTTATATATATTGGAGAATAAACCTTTGTCCATTGATTCGTTTGCAACGATTTTCGCCCATTCTGAGGGATGCCTTTTTCCATTCCAGTTTTTTTAACAAAAAAGGAAAGAAAGAAAAAGAAGCAGAACACTAATGTGTGTAAAATATGCCTTTTGAAACGGTCGTTTTGAAATATGGACGTCCTTTGAATTTTTTGGTCGATATGTGACCCCAGGATTTGTTTTCAGGGCAGGTGTCATTTACAGGCCTGCAATGATTTTGAATATCCACTGACCATTAGCGCTGGGATTAAAGTTGCTGTTGTGTGAAACGGCCACAAGGTGGGAGCAGATCTCCCTTACCAAATCTGGTTACTAGGGCAACAGAGCCTCAATGGAAGTTGTGTTCTACATTGGAATTTAGAATGGAATGTGCCAGGAGAAAACCCCTCACGTTTGTCTCACTACTTCTTGTTCGTGTTTTTAATTTAATTTTTTTATTTTTTATTACAGCAAGTTTGATTACAATGTTTGGCTTGTTGTAGGTGTGGAAGATGTGGTTCTTTTACACATATACAGATGTCTGTTCTTCCTGGGATCCTTTTCCCATGTACGTTATGACAGAATGTTGAGTAGTCTTCTCTTGGTATTCCGTAGGTCTTTGGTGATTATATATGTCACCTGTGTTTGTATATGTCTGTTAACCCCGATATCGTAATGAAACCAATCCTCACATCTTTCCATTGGTGAACCATAAGTTTGTTTAATGAATCTGTGATTGCCCTTCTCCGTGGAAATATCTGCCCTGGTATCCATTTTTAGGTAACACCTCTAAGTGATATGATATGATATGTGTCTTTCACTTTCTGACTTACTACAATTCACGTGATTACCTCTAGACTCATCTACGGTGCTACAAATGGCATTGTGTCCTTTTTTTCCTTGGCTTCTATTCTGTTTTAGGGAGGTCCATTTTCAACAATGTGATTCCCTGAGGGTTGTGGATTAGCTGACCTGAGCAGACTTACCCTGCCGGCCGGCCATCCCCAGGTGTGCCTGGTTGAGGTCAATATAAACAGCGCTCCAGGCAGCAATAGCCCCTGAACCTGTGCCTGACGCCATATTCTCTGCCCCGTCAGCAGTCTCGGGGCTGTGCTGGTAGGAGGGAGTGAGGGGCCACGGCTTTGTGGGTGGCCCTGTGTGAGTGGGGCTCTTCTGGCCTTTCTGCAGGAGTTGCCAGGCTGCCACCTTTAAAGAAAAGGATGTGGTCACACATACCTTCCGCTGGAATTTCTCTCCAGACAGAGGTGAGGAAGGAAAAAAGCCCTGGGGGCCGGGACAGGAAGGGTATCTCAGGCAGGGCAATGGATTACTTCCAGAAGAGCGCCTCGGGACAGGACCACCCTGTCTGGCCTGCAGGCACCAAGTTGGCCTGCATGCTGTCGCTGGTGTGTCTCCGCGGCCGTTCCTCTAGGCTTTCAAGCCCTTGTACATATTCAGGTGTTTTACCTGGGAAGGGTGGGAACAGTTCAGCAGCAGCTGGCCTGGGGCTCAGCTCACGTTTACTCACAGATGCCTCGGCACGGTCCCCAGCTTTGCAATGAGGACGCTCCTTGTGTGGGGGGTGGCTGGCTGGCTGTATGGGAGATGATTCCCCACCTCTGACCAATTTCAGAATTGTTTACCGCTGGAGCAAGTGCCCTGATAGGGTTTTCCTCTGTATAACTGGTGGGTTCATGTTTTTTTTTTCTTTTATGGTTCAAGTTAGATTTTATTCCTCTTTTATGTATTTATAGATATAAGCAAGGAAATAATTCTTTCCTATAAATACATCAGTGTGAAAGGAAGAACATTTTTCTGTTTTATTTTTAAATTTTATTTTTTAAAATTTTGAAATTTAATTTTATTTATTTTTTATACAGCAGGTTATTATTAGTTATGTATCTTATGCATATACATGTATAGAAGTTAATCCCAATCTCCCAACTCATCCCACCACCACCACCCCATGGCTTCCCACACTTGGTGTCCATACGTTGGTTCTCTACCTCTGTGTCTCTATTTCTTCCCTGAAAACCAGTTCATCTGGACCATTTTTTAGGTTCCACATATATGCATTAATATACAATATTTGTTTTCCTCTTTCTGACTTACTTCATTCTGTATGACAGTCTCTAGATCCATCGATGTCTCTACAAATGACCCAGTTTCATTCCTTTTAATGGCCGAGTAATATTCCATTTTATATATGTACCACATCTTTATCCATTCATCTGTCTGTGGGCATTTAGGTTGCTTCCATTACCTGGCTATTGTTAATAGTGCTGCAATGAACATTGTGGTGAATGTGCCTTTTTGATTTATGGTTTTCTCTGGGTATATGCCCAGAAGTGGGATTGCTGCATCAGATGGTAATTCTATTTCTAGTTTTTTTAAGGAAACTCCATACTGTTCTCCATAGTGACTGTATCAATTTACATTCCCACCAATAGTGGAAGAGGGCTCCTTTTGTCCACACCCACCCCAGAATTTGTTGTTTGTAGATTTTCTGATGATGCCGATTCTAACAGGTGTGAGGTGACACCTCATTGTAGTTTTGATTTGCATTTCTCTAATAATTAGTGCTGTGGAGCAGCTTTTCATGTGCGTCTTGGCCATCTCTGTGTCTTCTTTGAAGAAACGTCTCTTTAGATCTTCTGCCCTTCTTTGTATTGGGTTGTTTGTTTTTTTTAATATTAAGCTGCATGAGCTGTTTATATATATTGGAGAATAAACCTTTGTCCATTGATTCGTTTGCAACGATTTTCGCCCATTCTGAGGGATGCCTTATTCCATTCCCGTTTTTTTAACAAAAAGGAAAGAAAGAAAAAGAAGCAGAACACTAATGTGTGTAAAATATGCCTTTTGACACGGTCGTTTTGAAATATGGACGTCCTTTGTATTTTTTGGTCGATATGTGTCCCCAGGAATTGTTTTCAGAGCAGGTGTCATTTACAGGCCTGCAATGATTTTGAATATCAACTGACCATTAGCGCTGGGATTAAAGCTGCTGTTGTGTGAAACGGCCACAAGGTGGCAGCAGTTCTCCCTTACCATATCTGGTTACTAGGGCAACAGAGCCTCAATGGAAGTTGTGTTCTACATTGGAATTTAGAATGGAATGTGCCAGGAGAAAGCCCCTCAAGTTTGTCTCACTATTTCTTGTTCGTGTTTTTAATTTAATTTTTTTATTTTTTATTACAGCAAGTTAGATTACAATGTTTGGCTTGTTGTAGGTGTGGAAGATGTGGTTCTTTTACACATATACAGATGTCTGTTCTTCCTGGGATCCTTTTCCCATGTACGTTATGACAGAATGTTGAGTAGTCTTCTCTTGGTATTCCGTAGGTCTTTGGTGATTATATATGTCACCTGTGTTTGTATATGTCTGTTAACCCCGATATCATAATGAAACCAATCCTCACACCTTTCCATTGGTGAACCATAAGTTTGTTTAATGAAACTGTGATTGCCCTTCTCCGTGGAAATATCTGCCCTGGTATCCATTTTTAGGTAACACCTAGAAGTGATATGATACGATATGTGTCTTTCACTTTCTGACTTACTACAATTCACGTGATTACCTCTAGACTCATCTACGGTGCTGCAAATGGCATTGTGTCCTTTTTTTCCTTGGCTTCCATTCTGCCTTAGCGAGGTCCATTTTCAACAATGTGATTCACTGAGGGTTGTGGATTAGCTGACCTGGGCAGCCTTACCCTGCCGGCCGGCCCTCCTCAGGTGTGCCTGGTTGAGGTCAATATAAACAGCGCTCCAGGCAGCAATAGCCCCTGAAGCTGTGCCTGACTCCATATTCTCTGAACCGTCAGCAGTCTCGGGGCTGTGCTGGTGGGAGGGAGTGAGGGGCCACGGCTTTGTGGGTGGCCCGGTGTGAGTGGGGCTGTGCTGGCCTTTCTGCAGGAGTTGCCAGGCTGCCACCTGTAAAGAAGAGGATGTGGTCACCCATACCTTCCGCTGGAATTACTCTCCGGACAGAGGTGAGGAAGGAAAAAAGCACTGGGGGCCGGGACAGGAGGGGTATCTCAGGCAGGGCAATGGAAATCTTCCGGAAGAGCGCCTGGGGACAGGACCACCGTGTCTGGCCTGCAGGCACCAAGTTGGCCTGCGTGCTGTCGCTGGTGTGGCTCCGCGGCCGTTCCTCTAGGCTTTCAAGCCCTTGTACATATTCAGGTGTTTTACCTGGGAAGGGTGGGAACAGTTCAGCAGCAGCTGGCCTGGGGCTCAGCTCACGTTTACTCACAGATGCCTCGGCACGGTCCCCCAGCTTTGCAATGAGGACGCTCCTTGCGTGGGGGGTGGCTTGCTGGCTGTATGGGAGATGATTCCCCACCTCTGACCAATTTCAGAACTGTTTACCGCTGGAGCAAGTGCCCTGATAGGTTTTTCCTCTGTATAACTGGTGGGTTCATGTTTTTTTTTCTTTTATGGTTCAAGTTAAATTTTATTCCTCTTTTATGTATTTATAGATATAAGCATGGAAATAATTCTTTCCTATAAATACATCAGTGTGAAAGGAAGAAGTTTTTTCTGTTTTATTTTTAAATGTTATTTTTTCAAATTTTGAAATTTAAATTTATTTATTTTTTATACAGCAGGTTATTATTAGTTATGTATCTTATTCATATACATGTACAGAGGGCAATCCCAATCTCCCAACTCATCCCACCACCACCACCCCATGGCTTCCCACACTTGGTGTCCATACATTGGTTCTCTACCTCTGTGTCTCTATTTCTTCCCTGCAAACGAGTTCATCTGGACCATTTTTTAGGTTCCACATATATGCATTAATATACAATATTTGTTTTCCTCTTTCTGACTTACTTCATTCTGTATGACAGTCTCTAGATCCATCGATGTCTCTACAAATGACCCAGTTTCATTCCTTATTATGGCCGAGTAATATTCCATTTTATATATGTACCACATCTTTATCCATTCATCTGTCTGTGGGCATTTAGGTTGCTTCCATTACCTGGCTATTGTCAATAGTGCTGCAATGAACATTGTGGTGAATGTGCCTTTTTGATTTATGGTTTTCTCTGGGTATATGCCCAGAAGTGGGATTGCTGCATCAGATGGTAATTCTATTTCTAGTTTTTTTAAGGAAACTCCATACTGATCTCCATAGTGACTGTATCAATTTACATTCCCACCAATAGTGTAAGAGGGCTCCTTTTGTCCACACCCTCCCCAGAATTTGTTGTTTGTAGATTTTCTGATGATGCCGTTTCTAAAAGGTGTGAGGTGATACCTCATTGTAGTTTTGATTTGCATTTCTCTAATAATTAGTGCTGTTGAGCAGCTTTTCATGTGCGTCTTGGCCATCTCTGTGTCTTCTTTGAAGAAACGTCTCTTTAGATCTTCTGCCCATTTTTGTATTGGGTTGTTTGTTTTTTTAATATTAAGCTGCATGAGCTGTTTCTATATATTGGAGAATAAACCTTTGTCCATTGATTCGTTTGCAACGATTTTCGCCCATTCTGAGGGATGCCTTTTTGCATTCCCGTTTTTTTAACAAAAAAGGAAAGAAAGAAAAAGAAGCAGAACACTAATGTGTGTAAAATATGCCTTTTGAAACGGTCGTTTTGAAATATGGACGTCCTTTGAATTTTTTGGTCGATATGTGTCTCCAGGAATTGTTTTCAGGGCAGGTGTCATTTACAGGCCTGCAATGATTTTGAATATCAACTGACCATTAGCGCTGGGATTAAAGCTGCTGTTGTGTGAAACGGCCACAAGGTGGCAGCAGTTCTCCCTTACCATATCTGGTTACTAGCGCAACAGAGCCTCAATGGAAGTTGTTTTCTACATTGGAATTTAGAATGGAATGTGCCAGGAGAAAGCCCCTCAAGTTTGTCTCACTACTTCTTGTTCGTGTTTTTAATTTAATTTTTTTATTTTTTATTACAGCAAGTTTGATTACAATGTTTGGCTTGTTGTAGGTGTGGAAGATGTGGTTCTTTTACACATATACAGATGTCTGTTCTTCCTGGGATCCTTTTCCCATGTACGTTATGACAGAATGTTGAGTAGTCTTCTCTTGGTATTCCGTAGGTCTTTGGTGATTATATATGTCACCTGTGTTTGTATATGTCTGTTAACCCAGATATCGTAATGAAACCAATCCTCACACCTTTTCATTGGTGAACCATAAGTTTGTTTAATGAATCTGTGATTGCCCTTCTCCGTGGAACTATCTGCCCTGGTATCCATTTTTAGGTAACACCTCTAAGTGATATGATATGATATGTGTCTTTCACTTTCTGACTTACTACAATTCACGTGATTACCTCTAGACTCATCTACGGTGCTGCAAATGGCATTGTGTCCTTTTTTTCCTTGGCTTCTATTCTGTTTTAGGGAGGTCCATTTTCAACAACGTGATTCCCTGAGGGTTGTGGATTAGCTGACCTGGGCAGCCTTACCCTGCCGGCCGGCCCTCCTCAGGTGTGCCTGGTTGAGGTCATTATAAACAGCGCTCCAGGCAGCAATAGCCCCTGAAGCTGTGCCTGACTCCATATTCTCCGCCCCGTCAGCAGTCTCGGGGCTGTGCTGGTAGGAGGGAGTGAGGGGCCACGGCTTTGTGGCTGTCCCGGTGTGAGTGGGGCTCTTCAGGCCTTTCTTCAGGATTTGCCAGGCTGCCACCTGTAAAGAAGAGGATGTGGTCACCCATAGCTTCCGCTGGAATTTCTCTCCGGACAGAGGTGAGGAAGGAAAAAAGCACTGGGTGCCGGGACAGGAGGGGTATCTCAGGCAGGGCAATGGAAAACGTCCGGAAGAGCGCCTGGGGACAGGACCACCCTGTCTGGCCTGCAGGCACCAAGTTGGCCTGTGTGCTGTCGCTGGTGTGGCTCCGCGGCCGTTCCTCTAGGCTTTCAAGCCCTTGTACATATTCAGGTGTTTTACCTGGGAAGGGTGGGAACAGTTCAGCAGCAGCTGGCCTGGGGCTCAGCTCACGTTTACTCACAGATGCCTCGGCACGGTCCCCCAGCTTTGCAATGAGGACGCTCCTTGCGTGGGGGGTGGCTTGCTGGCTGTATGGGAGATGATTCCCCACCTCTGACCAATTTCAGAATTGTTTACCGCTGGAGCAAGTGCCCTGATAGGGATTTCCTCTGTATAACTGGTTCGTTCATGTTTTTTTTTCTTTTATGGTTCAAGTTAGATTTTATTCCTCTTTTATGTATTTATAGATATAAGCATGGAAATAATTCATTCCTATAAATACATCAGTGTGAAAGGAAGAAGTTTTTTCTGTTTTATTTTTAAATTTTATTTTTTTAAATTTTGAAATTTAATTTTATTTATTTTTTATACAGCAGGTTATTATTAGTTATGTATCTTATGCATATACATGTACAGAGGGCAATCCCAATCTCCCAACTCATTCTACCACCACCACCCCATGGCTTCCCACACTTGGTGTCCATACGTTGGTTCTCTACCTCTGTGTCTCTATTTCTTCCCTGCAAACCAGTTCATCTGGACCATTTTTTAGGTTCCACATATATGCATTAATATACAATATTTGTTTTCCTCTTTCTGACTTACTTCATTCTGTATGACAGTCTCTAGATCCATCGATGTCTCTACAAATGACCCAGTTTCATTCCTTTTTATGGCCGAGTAATATTCCATTTTATATATGTACCACATCTTTATCCATTCATCTGTCTGTGGGCATTTAGGTTGCTTCCATTACCTGGCTATTGTAAATAGTGCTGCAATGAACATTGTGGTGAATGTGCCTTTTTGATTTATGGTTTTCTCTGGGTATATGCCCAGAAGTGGGATTGCTGCATCAGATGGTAATTCTATTTCTAGTTTTTTTAAGGAAACTCCATACTGTTCTCCATAGTGACTGTATCAATTTACATTCCCACCAATAGTGGAAGAGGGCTCCTTTTGTCCACACCCTCCCCAGAATTTGTTGTTTGTAGATTTTCTGATGATGCCGATTCTAACAGGTGTGAGGTGATACCTCATTGTAGTTTTGATTTGCATTTCTCTAATAATTAGTGCTGTGGAGCAGCTTTTCATGTGCGTCTTGGCCATCTCTGTGTCTTCTTTGAAGAAACGTCTCTTTAGATCTTCTGCCCATTTTTGTATTGGGTTGTTTGTTTTTTTTACTATTAAGCTGCATGAGCTGTTTATATATATTGGAGAATAAACCTTTGTCCATTGATTCGTTTGCAACGATTTTCGCCCATTCTGAGGGATGCCTTTTTCCATTCCCGTTTTTTTAACAAAAAAGGAAAGAAAGAAGAAGAAGCAGAACACTAATGTGTGTAAAATATGCCTTTTGAAACGGTCGTTTTGAAATATGGACGTCCTTTGAATTTTTTGGTCGATATGTGACCCCAGGATTTGTTTTCAGGGCAGGTGTCATTTACAGGCCTGCAATGATTTTGAATATCAACTGACCATTAGCGCTGGGATTAAAGCTGCTGTTGTGTGAAACGGCCACAAGGTGGCAGCAGTTCTCCCTTACCAAATCTGGTTACTAGGGCAACAGAGCCTCAATGGAAGTTGTGTTCTACATTGGAATTTAGAATGGAATGTGCCAGGAGAAAGCCCCTCACGTTTGTCTCACTACTTCTTGTTCGTGTTTTTAATTTAATTTTTTTATTTTTTATTACAGCAAGTTTGATTACAATGTTTGGCTTGTTGTAGGTGTGGAAGATGTGGTTCTTTTACACATATACAGATGTCTGTTCTTCCTGGGATCCTTTTCCCATGTACGTTATGACAGAATGTTGAGTAGCCTTCTCTTGGTATTCCGTAGGCTTTGGTGATTTTATATATCACCTGTGTTTGTATATGTCTGTTAACCCCGATATCGTAATGAAACCAATCCTCACACCTTTCCATTGTTGAACCATAAGTTTGTTTAATGAATCTGTGATTGCCCTTCTCCGTGGAAATATCTGCTCTGGTATCCATTTTAGGGTAACACCTCTAAGTGATATGATATGATATGTGTCTTTCACTTTCTGACTTACTACAATTCACGTGAGTACATCTAGACTCATCTACGGTGCTGCAAATGGCATTGTGTCCTTTTTTTCCTTGGCTTCTATTCTGCCTTAGCGAGGTCCATTTTCAACAATGTGATTCCCTGAGGGTTGTGGATTAGCTGAGCTGGACAGCCTTACCCTGCCGGCCAGCCCTCCCCAGGTGTGCCTGTTTGAGGTCAATATAAACAGCGCTCCAGGCAGCAATAGCCCCTGAAGCTGTGCCAGACTCCATATTCTCTTCCCTTATCAGCAGTCTCGGGGCTGTGCTAGTGGGAGGGAGTGAGGTGCCACAGCTTTGTGGGTGGCCCGGTGTGAGTGGGGCTCTTCTGGCCTTTCTGCAGGAGTTGCCAGGCTGCCACCTGTAAAGAAGAGGATGTGTCACCCATACCTTCCGCTGGAATTTCCCTCCGGACAGAGGTGAGGAAGGAAAAAAGCAGTGGGGGCCGGGACAGGAGGGGTATCTCAGGCAGGGCAATGGAAAACTTCCGGAAGAGCGCCTGGGGACAGGACCACCCTGTCTGGCCTGCAGGCACCAAGTTGGCCTGCGTGCTGTCGCTGGTGTGGCTCCGCGGCCGTTCCTCTAGACTTTCAAGCCCTTGTACATATTCAGGTGTTTTACCTGGGAAGGGTGGGAACAGTTCAGCAGCAGCTGGCCTGGGTCTCAGCTCACGTTTACTCACAGATGCCTCGGCACGGTCCCCCAGCTTTGCAATGAGGACGCTCCTTGCGTGGGGGGTGGCTTGCTGGCTGTATGGGAGATGATTCCCCACCTCTGACCAATTTCAGAATTGTTTACCGCTGGAGCAAGTGCCCTGATAGGGTTTTCCTCTGTATAACTGGTGGGTTCATGTTTTTTTTTCTTTTATGGTTCAAGTTAGATTTTATTCCTCTTTTATGTATTTATAGATATAAGCATGGAAATAATTCATTCCTATAAATACATCAGTGTGAAAGGAAGAACTTTTTTCTGTTTTATTTTTAAATTTTATTTTTAAAAATTTTGAAATTTAATTTTATTTATTTTTATACAGCAGGTTATTATTAGTTATGTATCTTATGCATATACATGTATAGAGGTTAATCCCAATCTCCCAACTCATCCCAACACCACCACCCCATGGCTTCCCACACTTGGTGTCCATACGTTGGTTTTGTACCTCTGTGTCTCCATTTCTTCCCTGCAAACCAGTTCATCTGGACCATTTTTTAGGTTCCACATATGTGCATTAATATACAATATTTGTTTTCCTCTTTCTGACTTACTTCATTCTGTATGACAGTCTCTAGATCCATCGATGTCTCTACAAATGACCCAGTTTCATTCCTTTTTATGGCCGAGTAATATTCCATTTTATATATGTACCACATCTTTATCCATTCATCTGTCTGTGGGCATTTAGGTTGCTTCCATTACCTGGCCATTGTAAATAGTGCTGCAATGAACATTGTGGTGAATATGCCTTTTTGATTTATGGTTTTCTCTGGGTATATGCCCAGAAGTGGGATTGCTGCATCAGATGGTAATTCTATTTCTAGGTTTTTTAAGGAAACTCCATACTGTTCTCCATAGTGACTGTATCAATTTACATTCCCACCAATAGTGGAAGAGGGCTCCTTTTGTCCACACCCTCCCCAGAATTTGTTGTTTGTAGATTTTCTGATGATGCCGATTCTAACAGGTGTGAGGTGATACCTCATTGTAGTTTTGATTTGCATTTCTCTAATAATTAGTGCTGTTGAGCAGCTTTTCATGTGCGTCTTGGCCATCTCTGTGTCTTCTTTGAAGAAACGTCTCTTTAGATCTTCTGTCCATTTTTGTATTGGGGTGTTTGTTTTTTTTAATATTAAGCTGCATGAGCTGTTTAATTATATTGGAGAATAAACCTTTGTCCATTGATTCGTTTGCAACGATTTTCGCCCATTCTGAGGGATGCCTTTTTCCATTCCCGTTTTTTTAACAAAAAAGGAAAGAAAGAAAAAGAAGCAGAACACTAATGTGTGTAAAATATGCCTTTTGAAACGGTCGTTTTGAAATATGGACGTCCTTTGAATTTTTTGGTCGATATGTGTCCCCAGGAATTGTTTTCAGAGCAGGTGTCATTTACAGGCCTGCAATGATTTTGAATATCAACTGACCATTAGCGCTGGGATTAAAGCTGCTGTTGTGTGAAACGGCCACAAGGTGGCAGCAGTTCTCGCTTACCAAATCTGCTTACTAGGGCAACAGAGCCTCAATGGAAGTTGTGTTCTACATTGGAATTTAGAATGGAATGTGCCAGGAGAAAGCCCCTCAAGTTTGTCTCACTACTTCTTGTTCGTGTTTTTAATTTAATTTTTTTATTTTTTATTACAGCAAGTTTGATTACAATGTTTGGCTTGTTGTAGGTGTGGAAGATGTGGTTCTTTTACACATATACAGATGTCTGTTCTTCCTGGGATCCTTTTCCCATGTACGTTATGACAGAATGTTGAGTGGTCTTCTCTTGGTATTCCGTAGGTCTTTGGTGATTATATATGTCACCTGTGTTTGTATATGTCTGTTAACCCCGATATCATAATGAAACCAATCCTCACACCTTTCCATTGGTGAACCATAAGTTTGTTTAATGAATCTGTGATTGCCCTTCTCCGTGGAAATATCTGCCCTGGTATCCATTTTTAGGTAACACCTAGAAGTGATATGATACGATATGTGTCTTTCACTTTCTGACTTACTACAATTCCCGTGATTACCTCTAGACTCATCTACGGTGCTGCAAATGGCATTGTGTCCTTTTTTTCCTTGGCTTCTATTCTGCCTTAGCGAGGTCCATTTTCAAAAATGTGATTCCCTGAGGGTTGTGGATTAGCTGACCTGGGCAGCCTTACCCTGCCGGCCGGCCGTCCTCAGGTGTGCCTGGTTGAGGTCAATATAAACAGCGCTCCAGGCAGCAATAGCCCCTGAATCTGTGCCTGACTCCCTATTCTCTGAACCGTCAGCAGTCTCGGGGCTGTGCTGGTGGGAGGGAGTGAGGGGCCACGGCTTTGTGGGTGGACCGGTGTGAGTGGGGCTGTGCTGGCTTTTCTGCAGGAGTTGCCAGGCTACCACCTGTAAAGAAGAGGATGTGTCACCCATACCTTCCGCTGGAATTTCCCTCCGGACAGAGGTGAGGAAGGAAAAAAGCAGTGGGGGCCGGGACAGGAGGGGTATCTCAGGCAGGGCAATGGAAAACTTCCGGAAGAGCGCCTGGGGACAGGACCACCCTGTCTGGCCTGCAGGCACCAAGTTGGCCTGCGTGCTGTCGCTGGTGTGGCTCTGCGGCCGTTCCTCTAGGCTTTCAAACCCTTGTACATATTCAGGTGTTTTACCTGGGAAGGGTGGGAACAGTTCAGCAGCAGCTGGCCTGGGGCTCAGCTCACGTTTACTCACAGATGCCTCGGCACAGTCCCCCAGCTTTGCAATGAGGACGCTCCTTGCATGGGGGGTGGCTTGCTGGCTGTATGGGAGATGATTCCCCACCTCTGACCAATTTCAGAATTGTTTACCGCTGGAGCAAGTGCCCTGATAGGGTTTTCCTCTGTATAACTGGTGGGTTCATGTTTTTTTTTCTTTTATGGTTCAAGTTAGATTTTATTCCTCTTTTATGTATTTATAGATATAAGCATGGAAATAATTCTTTCCTATAAATACATCAGTGTGAAAGGAAGAACTTTTTTCTGTTTTATTTTTAAATTTTATTTTGAAAAATTTTGAAATTTAATTTTATTTATTTTTTATACAGCAGGTTATTATTAGTTATGTATCTTATGCATATACATGTATAGAGGTTAATCCCAATCTCCCAACTCATCCCAACACCACCACCCCATGGCTTCCCACACTTGGTGTCCATACGTTGGTTTTGTACCTCTGTGTCTCTATTTCTTCCCTGCAAACCAGTTCATCTGGACCATTTTTTAGGTTCCACATATATGCATTAATATACAATATTTGTTTTCCTCTTTCTGACTTACTTCATTCTGTATGACAGTCTCTAGATCCATCGACGTCTCTACAAATGACCCAGTTTCATTCCTTTTTATGGCCGAGTAATATTCCATTTTATATATGTACCACATCTTTATCCATTCATCTGTCTGTGGGCATTTAGGTTGCTTCCATTACCTGGCCATTATAAATAGTGCTGCAATGAACATTGTGGTGAATATGCCTTTTTGATTTATGGTTTTCTCTGGGTATATGCCCAGAAGTGGGATTGCTGCATCAGATGGTAATTCTATTTCTAGTTTTTTTAAGGAAACTCCATACTGTTCTCCATAGTGACTGTATCAATTTACATTCCCACCAATAGTGGAAGAGGGCTCCTTTTGTCCACACCCTCCCAGAATTTGTTGTTTGTAGATTTTCTGATGATGCCGATTCTAACAGGTGTGAGGTGATACCTCATTGTAGTTTTGATTTGCATTTCTCTAATAATTAGTGCTGTTGAGCAGCTTTTCATGTGCGTCTTGGCCATCTCTGTGTCTTCTTTGAAGAAACGTCTCTTTAGATCTTCTGCCCATTTTTGTATTGGGTTGTTTGTTTTTTTTAATATTAAGCTGCATGAGCTGTTTATATATATTGGAGAATAAACCTTTGTCCATTGATTCTTTTGCAACGATTTTTGCCCATTCTGAGGGATGCCTTTTTCCATTCCCGTTTTTTTAACAAAAAATGAAAGAAAGAAAAAGAAGCAGAACACTAATGTGTGTAAAATATGCCTTTTGAAACGGTCGTTTTGAAATATGGACGTCCTTTGAATTTTTTGGTCGATATGTGTCCCCAGGAATTGTTTTCAGAGCAGGTGTCATTTACAGGCCTGCAATGATTTTGAATATCAACTGACCATTAGCGCTGGGATTAAAGCTGCTGTTGTGTGAAACGGCCACAAGGTGGCAGCAGTTCTCCCTTACCAAATCTGGTTACTAGGCAACAGAGCCTCAATGGAAGTTGTGTTCTACAATGGAATTTAGAATGGAATGTGCCAGGAGAAAGCCCCTCACGTTTGTCTCACTACTTCTTGTTCATGTTTTTAATTTATTTTTTTATTTTATATTACAGCAAGTTAGATTGAAATGTTTGGCTTGTTGTAGGTGTGGAAGATGTGGTTCTTTTAAACATATACAGATGTCTGTTCTTCCTGGGATCCTTTTCCAATGTACGTTATGACAGAATGTTGAGTAGTCTTCTCTTGGTATTCCGTAGGTCTTTGGTGATTATATATGTCACCTGTGTTTGTATATGTCTGTTAACCCCGATATTGTAATGAATCCCATCCTCACACCTTTCCTTATGGTGAACCACAAGTTTGTTTAATGAATCTGTGATTGCCTTTCTCCGTGGAAATATCTGCCCTGGTATCCATTTTTAGGTAACACCTAGAAGTGATATGATACGATATGTGTCTTTCACTTTCTGACTTACTACAATTCACGTGAGTACATCTAGACTCATCTACGGTGCTGCAAATGGCATTGTGTCCTTTTTTTCCTTGGCTTCTATTCTGCCTTAGCGAGGTCCATTTTCAACCATGTGATTCCCTGAGGGTTGTGGATTAGCTGACCTGGGCAGCCTTACCCTGCCGGCCGGCCCTCACCAGGTGTGCCTGGTTGAGGTCAATATAAACAGCGCTCCAGGCAGCAATAGCCCCTGAAGCTGTGCCAGACTCCATATTCTCTGCCCCATCAGCAGTCTCGGTGCTGTGCTGGTGGGAGGGAGTGAGGTGCCACGGCTTTGTGGGTGGCCCGGTGTGAGTGGGGCTCTTCTGGCCTTTCTGCAGGAGTTGCCAGGCTGCCACCTCTAAAGAAGAGGATGTGTCACCCATACCTTCCGCTGGAATTTCCCTCCGGACAGAGGTGAGGAAGGAAAAAAGCAGTGGGGGCCGGGACAGGAGGGGTATCTCAGGCAGGGCAATGGAAAACTTCCGGAAGAGCGCCTGGGGACAGGACCACCCTGTCTGGCCTGCAGGCACCAAGTTGGCCTGCGTGCTGTCGCTGGTGTGGCTCTGCGGCCGTTCCTCTAGGCTTTCAAACCCTTGTACATATTCAGGTGTTTTACCTGGGAAGGGTGGGAACAGTTCAGCAGCAGCTGGCCTGGGGCTCAGCTCACGTTTACTCACAGATGCCTCGGCACAGTCCCCCAGCTTTGCAATGAGGACGCTCCTTGCATGGGGGGTGGCTTGCTGGCTGTATGGGAGATGATTCCCCACCTCTGACCAATTTCAGAATTGTTTACCGCTGGAGCAAGTGCCCTGATAGGGTTTTCCTCTGTATAACTGGTGGGTTCATGTTTTTTTTTCTTTTATGGTTCAAGTTAGATTTTATTCCTCTTTTATGTATTTATAGATATAAGCATGGAAATAATTCTTTCCTATAAATACATCAGTGTGAAAGGAAGAACTTTTTTCTGTTTTATTTTTAAATTTTATTTTTAAAAATTTTGAAATTTAATTTTATTTATTTTTTATACAGCAGGTTATTATTAGTTATGTATCTTATGCATATACATGTATAGAGGTTAATCCCAATCTCCCAACTCATCCCAACACCACCACCCCATGGCTTCCCACACTTGGTGTCCATACGTTGGTTATGTACCTCTGTGTCTCTATTTCTTCCCTGCAAACCAGTTCATCTGGACCATTTTTTAGGTTCCACATATATGCATTAATATACAATATTTGTTTTCCTCTTTCTGACTTACTTCATTCTGTATGACAGTCTCTAGATCCATCGACGTCTCTACAAATGACCCAGTTTCATTCCTTTTTATGGCCGAGTAATATTCCATTTTATATATGTACCACATCTTTATCCATTCATCTGTCTGTGGGCATTTAGGTTGCTTCCATTACCTGGCCATTGTAAATAGTGCTGCAATGAACATTGTGGTGAATATGCCTTTTTGATTTATGGTTTTCTCTGGGTATATGCCCAGAAGTGGGATTGCTGCATCAGATGGTAATTCTATTTCTAGTTTTTTTAAGGAAACTCCATACTGTTCTCCATAGTGACTGTATCAATTTACATTCCCACCAATAGTGGAAGAGGGCTCCTTTTGTCCACACCCTCCCAGAATTTGTTGTTTGTAGATTTTCTGATGATGCCGATTCTAACAGGTGTGAGGTGATACCTCATTGTAGTTTTGATTTGCATTTCTCTAATAATTAGTGCTGTTGAGCAGCTTTTCATGTGCGTCTTGGCCATCTCTGTGTCTTCTTTGAAGAAACGTCTCTTTAGATCTTCTGCCCATTTTTGTATTGGGTTGTTTGTTTTTTTTAATATTAAGCTGCATGAGCTGTTTATATATATTGGAGAATAAACCTTTGTCCATTGATTCTTTTGCAACGATTTTCGCCCATTCTGAGGGATGCCTTTTTCCATTCCCGTTTTTTTAACAAAAAATGAAAGAAAGAAAAAGAAGCAGAACACTAATGTGTGTAAAATATGCCTTTTGAAACGGTCGTTTTGAAATATGGACGTCCTTTGAATTTTTTGGTCGATATGTGTCCCCAGGAATTGTTTTCAGAGCAGGTGTCATTTACAGGCCTGCAATGATTTTGAATATCAACTGACCATTAGCGCTGGGATTAAAGCTGCTGTTGTGTGAAACGGCCACAAGGTGGCAGCAGTTCTCCCTTACCAAATCTGGTTACTAGGCAACAGAGCCTCAATGGAAGTTGTGTTCTACAATGGAATTTAGAATGGAATGTGCCAGGAGAAAGCCCCTCACGTTTGTCTCACTACTTCTTGTTCATGTTTTTAATTTATTTTTTTATTTTATATTACAGCAAGTTAGATTGAAATGTTTGGCTTGTTGTAGGTGTGGAAGATGTGGTTCTTTTAAACATATACAGATGTCTGTTCTTCCTGGGATCCTTTTCCAATGTACGTTATGACAGAATGTTGAGTAGTCTTCTCTTGGTATTCCGTAGGTCTTTGGTGATTATATATGTCACCTGTGTTTGTATATGTCTGTTAACCCCGATATTGTAATGAATCCCATCCTCACACCTTTCCTTATGGTGAACCACAAGTTTGTTTAATGAATCTGTGATTGCCTTTCTCCGTGGAAATATCTGCCCTGGTATCCATTTTTAGGTAACACCTAGAAGTGATATGATACGATATGTGTCTTTCACTTTCTGACTTACTACAATTCACGTGAGTACATCTAGACTCATCTACGGTGCTGCAAATGGCATTGTGTCCTTTTTTTCCTTGGCTTCTATTCTGCCTTAGCGAGGTCCATTTTCAACCATGTGATTCCCTGAGGGTTGTGGATTAGCTGACCTGGGCAGCCTTACCCTGCCGGCCGGCCCTCACCAGGTGTGCCTGGTTGAGGTCAATATAAACTGAACTCCAGGCAGCAATAGCCCCTGAAGCTGTGCCAGACTCCATATTCTCTGCCCCATCAGCAGTCTCGGTGCTGTGCTGGTGGGAGGGAGTGAGGTGCCACGGCTTTGTGGGTGGCCCGGTGTGAGTGGGGCTCTTCTGGCCTTTCTGCAGGAGTTGCCAGGCTGCCACCTCTAAAGAAGAGGATGTGTCACCCATACCTTCCGCTGGAATTTCCCTCCGGACAGAGGTGAGGAAGGAAAAAAGCAGTGGGGGCCGGGACAGGAGGGGTATCTCAGGCAGGGCAATGGAAAACTTCCGGAAGAGCGCCTGGGGACAGGACCACCCTGTCTGGCCTGCAGGCACCAAGTTGGCCTGCGTGCTGTCGCTGGTGTGGCTCCGCGGCCGTTCCTCTAGACTTTCAAGCCCTTGTACATATTCAGGTGTTTTACCTGGGAAGGGTGGGAACAGTTCAGCAGCAGCTGGCCTGGGTCTCAGCTCACGTTTACTCACAGATGCCTCGGCACGGTCCCCCAGCTTTGCAATGAGGACGCTCCTTGCGTGGGGGGTGGCTTGCTGGCTGTATGGGAGATGATTCCCCACCTCTGACCAATTTCAGAATTGTTTACCGCTGGAGCAAGTGCCCTGATAGGGTTTTCCTCTGTATAACTGGTGGGTTCATGTTTTTTTTTCTTTTATGGTTCAAGTTAGATTTTATTCCTCTTTTATGTATTTATAGATATAAGCATGGAAATAATTCATTCCTATAAATACATCAGTGTGAAAGGAAGAACATTTTTCTGTTTTATTTTTAAATTTTATTTTTAAAAATTTTGAAATTTAATTTTATTTATTTTTTATACAGCAGGTTATTATTAGTTATGTATCTTATGCATATACATGTATAGAGGTTAATCCCAATCTCCCAACTCATCCCAACACCACCACCCCATGGCTTCCCACACTTGGTGTCCATACGTTGGTTTTGTACCTCTGTGTCTCCATTTCTTCCCTGCAAACCAGTTCATCTGGACCATTTTTTAGGTTCCACATATGTGCATTAATATACAATATTTGTTTTCCTCTTTCTGACATACTTCATTCTGTATGACAGTCTCTAGATCCATCGATGTCTCTACAAATGACCCAGTTTCATTCCTTTTTATGGCCGAGTAATATTCCATTTTATATATGTACCACATCTTTATCCATTCATCTGTCTGTGGGCATTTAGGTTGCTTCCATTACCTGGCCATTGTAAATAGTGCTGCAATGAACATTGTGGTGAATATGCCTTTTTGATTTATGGTTTTCTCTGGGTATATGCCCAGAAGTGGGATTGCTGCATCAGATGGTAATTCTATTTCTAGGTTTTTTAAGGAAACTCCATACTGTTCTCCATAGTGACTGTATCAATTTACATTCCCACCAATAGTGGAAGAGGGCTCCTTTTGTCCACACCCTCCCCAGAATTTGTTGTTTGTAGATTTTCTGATGATGCCGATTCTAACAGGTGTGAGGTGATACCTCATTGTAGTTTTGATTTGCATTTCTCTAATAATTAGTGCTGTTGAGCAGCTTTTCATGTGCGTCTTGGCCATCTCTGTGTCTTCTTTGAAGAAACGTCTCTTTAGATCTTCTGCCCATTTTTGTATTGGGGTGTTTGTTTTTTTTAATATTAAGCTGCATGAGCTGTTTAATTATATTGGAGAATAAACCTTTGTCCATTGATTCGTTTGCAACGATTTTCGCCCATTCTGAGGGATGCCTTTTTCCATTCCCGTTTTTTTAACAAAAAAGGAAAGAAAGAAAAAGAAGCAGAACACTAATGTGTGTAAAATATGCCTTTTGAAACGGTCGTTTTGAAATATGGACGTCCTTTGAATTTTTTGGTCGATATGTGTCCCCAGGAATTGTTTTCAGAGCAGGTGTCATTTACAGGCCTGCAATGATTTTGAATATCAACTGACCATTAGCGCTGGGATTAAAGCTGCTGTTGTGTGAAACGGCCACAAGGTGGCAGCAGTTCTCGCTTACCAAATCTGCTTACTAGGGCAACAGAGCCTCAATGGAAGTTGTGTTCTACATTGGAATTTAGAATGGAATGTGCCAGGAGAAAGCCCCTCAAGTTTGTCTCACTACTTCTTGTTCGTGTTTTTAATTTAATTTTTTTATTTTTTATTACAGCAAGTTTGATTACAATGTTTGGCTTGTTGTAGGTGTGGAAGATGTGGTTCTTTTACACATATACAGATGTCTGTTCTTCCTGGGATCCTTTTCCCATGTACGTTATGACAGAATGTTGAGTGGTCTTCTCTTGGTATTCCGTAGGTCTTTGGTGATTATATATGTCACCTGTGTTTGTATATGTCTGTTAACCCCGATATCATAATGAAACCAATCCTCACACCTTTCCATTGGTGAACCATAAGTTTGTTTAATGAATCTGTGATTGCCCTTCTCCGTGGAAATATCTGCCCTGGTATCCATTTTTAGGTAACACCTAGAAGTGATATGATACGATATGTGTCTTTCACTTTCTGACTTACTACAATTCCCGTGATTACCTCTAGACTCATCTACGGTGCTGCAAATGGCATTGTGTCCTTTTTTTCCTTGGCTTCTATTCTGCCTTAGCGAGGTCCATTTTCAAAAATGTGATTCCCTGAGGGTTGTGGATTAGCTGACCTGGGCAGCCTTACCCTGCCGGCCGGCCGTCCTCAGGTGTGCCTGGTTGAGGTCAATATAAACAGCGCTCCAGGCAGCAATAGCCCCTGAATCTGTGCCTGACTCCCTATTCTCTGAACCGTCAGCAGTCTCGGGGCTGTGCTGGTGGGAGGGAGTGAGGGGCCACGGCTTTGTGGGTGGACCGGTGTGAGTGGGGCTGTGCTGGCTTTTCTCCAGGAGTTGCCAGGCTACCACCTGTAAAGAAGAGGATGTGTCACCCATACCTTCCGCTGGAATTTCCCTCCGGACAGAGGTGAGGAAGGAAAAAAGCAGTGGGGGCCGGGACAGGAGGGGTATCTCAGGCAGGGCAATGGAAAACTTCCGGAAGAGCGCCTGGGGACAGGACCACCCTGTCTGGCCTGCAGGCACCAAGTTGGCCTGCGTGCTGTCGCTGGTGTGGCTCTGCGGCCGTTCCTCTAGGCTTTCAAACCCTTGTACATATTCAGGTGTTTTACCTGGGAAGGGTGGGAACAGTTCAGCAGCAGCTGGCCTGGGGCTCAGCTCACGTTTACTCACAGATGCCTCGGCACAGTCCCCCAGCTTTGCAATGAGGACGCTCCTTGCATGGGGGGTGGCTTGCTGGCTGTATGGGAGATGATTCCCCACCTCTGACCAATTTCAGAATTGTTTACCGCTGGAGCAAGTGCCCTGATAGGGTTTTCCTCTGTATAACTGGTGGGTTCATGTTTTTTTTTCTTTTATGGTTCAAGTTAGATTTTATTCCTCTTTTATGTATTTATAGATATAAGCATGGAAATAATTCTTTCCTATAAATACATCAGTGTGAAAGGAAGAACTTTTTTCTGTTTTATTTTTAAATTTTATTTTTAAAAATTTTGAAATTTAATTTTATTTATTTTTTATACAGCAGGTTATTATTAGTTATGTATCTTATGCATATACATGTATAGAGGTTAATCCCAATCTCCCAACTCATCCCAACACCACCACCCCATGGCTTCCCACACTTGGTGTCCATACGTTGGTTTTGTACCTCTGTGTCTCTATTTCTTCCCTGCAAACCAGTTCATCTGGACCATTTTTTAGGTTCCACATATATGCATTAATATACAATATTTGTTTTCCTCTTTCTGACTTACTTCATTCTGTATGACAGTCTCTAGATCCATCGACGTCTCTACAAATGACCCAGTTTCATTCCTTTTTATGGCCGAGTAATATTCCATTTTATATATGTACCACATCTTTATCCATTCATCTGTCTGTGGGCATTAGGTTGCTTCCATTACCTGGCCATTGTAAATAGTGCTGCAATGAACATTGTGGTGAATATGCCTTTTTGATTTATGGTTTTCTCTGGGTATATGCCCAGAAGTGGGATTGCTGCATCAGATGGTAATTCTATTTCTAGTTTTTTTAAGGAAACTCCATACTGTTCTCCATAGTGACTGTATCAATTTACATTCCCACCAATAGTGGAAGAGGGCTCCTTTTGTCCACACCCTCCCAGAATTTGTTGTTTGTAGATTTTCTGATGATGCCGATTCTAACAGGTGTGAGGTGATACCTCATTGTAGTTTTGATTTGCATTTCTCTAATAATTAGTGCTGTTGAGCAGCTTTTCATGTGCGTCTTGGCCATCTCTGTGTCTTCTTTGAAGAAACGTCTCTTTAGATCTTCTGCCCATTTTTGTATTGGGTTGTTTGTTTTTTTTAATATTAAGCTGCATGAGCTGTTTATATATATTGGAGAATAAACCTTTGTCCATTGATTCTTTTGCAACGATTTTTGCCCATTCTGAGGGATGCCTTTTTCCATTCCCGTTTTTTTAACAAAAAATGAAAGAAAGAAAAAGAAGCAGAACACTAATGTGTGTAAAATATGCCTTTTGAAACGGTCGTTTTGAAATATGGACGTCCTTTGAATTTTTTGGTCGATATGTGTCCCCAGGAATTGTTTTCAGAGCAGGTGTCATTTACAGGCCTGCAATGATTTTGAATATCAACTGACCATTAGCGCTGGGATTAAAGCTGCTGTTGTGTGAAACGGCCACAAGGTGGCAGCAGTTCTCCCTTACCAAATCTGGTTACTAGGCAACAGAGCCTCAATGGAAGTTGTGTTCTACAATGGAATTTAGAATGGAATGTGCCAGGAGAAAGCCCCTCACGTTTGTCTCACTACTTCTTGTTCATGTTTTTAATTTATTTTTTTATTTTATATTACAGCAAGTTAGATTGAAATGTTTGGCTTGTTGTAGGTGTGGAAGATGTGGTTCTTTTAAACATATACAGATGTCTGTTCTTCCTGGGATCCTTTTCCAATGTACGTTATGACAGAATGTTGAGTAGTCTTCTCTTGGTATTCCGTAGGTCTTTGGTGATTATATATGTCACCTGTGTTTGTATATGTCTGTTAACCCCGATATTGTAATGAATCCCATCCTCACACCTTTCCTTATGGTGAACCACAAGTTTGTTTAATGAATCTGTGATTGCCTTTCTCCGTGGAAATATCTGCCCTGGTATCCATTTTTAGGTAACACCTAGAAGTGATATGATACGATATGTGTCTTTCACTTTCTGACTTACTACAATTCACGTGAGTACATCTAGACTCATCTACGGTGCTGCAAATGGCATTGTGTCCTTTTTTTCCTTGGCTTCTATTCTGCCTTAGCGAGGTCCATTTTCAACCATGTGATTCCCTGAGGGTTGTGGATTAGCTGACCTGGGCAGCCTTACCCTGCCGGCCGGCCCTCACCAGGTGTGCCTGGTTGAGGTCAATATAAACTGAACTCCAGGCAGCAATAGCCCCTGAAGCTGTGCCAGACTCCATATTCTCTGCCCCATCAGCAGTCTCGGTGCTGTGCTGGTGGGAGGGAGTGAGGTGCCACGGCTTTGTGGGTGGCCCGGTGTGAGTGGGGCTCTTCTGGCCTTTCTGCAGGAGTTGCCAGGCTGCCACCTCTAAAGAAGAGGATGTGTCACCCATACCTTCCGCTGGAATTTCCCTCCGGACAGAGGTGAGGAAGGAAAAAAGCAGTGGGGGCCGGGACAGGAGGGGTATCTCAGGCAGGGCAATGGAAAACTTCCGGAAGAGCGCCTGGGGACAGGACCACCCTGTCTGGCCTGCAGGCACCAAGTTGGCCTGCGTGCTGTCGCTGGTGTGGCTCCGCGGCCGTTCCTCTAGACTTTCAAGCCCTTGTACATATTCAGGTGTTTTACCTGGGAAGGGTGGGAACAGTTCAGCAGCAGCTGGCCTGGGTCTCAGCTCACGTTTACTCACAGATGCCTCGGCACGGTCCCCCAGCTTTGCAATGAGGACGCTCCTTGCGTGGGGGGTGGCTTGCTGGCTGTATGGGAGATGATTCCCCACCTCTGACCAATTTCAGAATTGTTTACCGCTGGAGCAAGTGCCCTGATAGGGTTTTCCTCTGTATAACTGGTGGGTTCATGTTTTTTTTTCTTTTATGGTTCAAGTTAGATTTTATTCCTCTTTTATGTACACATAGATATAAGCATGGAAATAATTCATTCCTATAAATACATAAGTGTGAAAGGAAGAACTTTTTTCTGTTTTATTTTTAAATTTTATTTTGTAAAATTTTGAAATTTAATTTTATTTATTTTTTATACAGCAGGTTATTATTAGTTATGTATCTTATGCATATACATGTATAGAGGTTAATCCCAATCTCCCAACTCATCCCACAACCACCACCCCATGGCTTCCCACACTTGGTGTCCATACGTTGGTTCTCTACCTCTCTGTCTCTATTTCTTCCCTGCAAACCAGTTCTTCTGGACCATTTTTTAGGTTCCACATATATGCATTAATATACAATATTTGTTTTCCTCTTTCTGACTTACTTCATTCTGTATGACAGTCTCTAGATCCATCGATGTCTCTACAAATGACCCAGTTTCATTCCTTTTTATGGCCGAGTAATATTCCATTTTATATATGTACCACATCTTTATCCATTCATCTGTCTGTGGGCATTTAGGTTGCCTCCATTACCTGGCTATTGTAAATAGTGCTGCAGTGAACATTGTGGTGAATGTGCCTTTTTGATTTATGGTTTTCTCTGGGTATATGCCCAGAAGTGGGATTGCTGCATCAGATGGTAATTCTATTTCTAGGTTTTTTAAGGAAACTCCATACTGTTCTCCATAGTGACTGTATCAATTTACATTCCCACCAATAGTGGAAGAGGGCTCCTTTTGTCCACACCCTCCCCAGAATTTGTTGTTTGTAGATTTTCTGATGATGCCGATTCTAACAGGTGTGAGGTGATACCTCATTGTAGTTTTGATTTGCATTTCTCTAATAATTAGTGCTGTTGAGCAGCTTTTCATGTGCGTCTTGGCCATCTCTGTGTCTTCTTTGAAGAAACGTCTCTTTAGATCTTCTGCCCATTTTTGTATTGGGGTGTTTGTTTTTTTTAATATTAAGCTGCATGAGCTGTTTAATTATATTGGAGAATAAACCTTTGTCCATTGATTCGTTTGCAACGATTTTCGCCCATTCTGAGGGATGCCTTTTTCCATTCCCGTTTTTTTAACAAAAAAGGAAAGAAAGAAAAAGAAGCAGAACACTAATGTGTGTAAAATATGCCTTTTGAAACGGTCGTTTTGAAATATGGACGTCCTTTGAATTTTTTGGTCGATATGTGTCCCCAGGAATTGTTTTCAGAGCAGGTGTCATTTACAGGCCTGCAATGATTTTGAATATCAACTGACCATTAGCGCTGGGATTAAAGCTGCTGTTGTGTGAAACGGCCACAAGGTGGCAGCAGTTCTCCCTTACCAAATCTGCTTACTAGGGCAACAGAGCCTCAAAGGAAGTTGTGTACTACATTGGAATTTAGAATGGAATGTGCCAGGAGAAAGCCCCTCAAGTTTGTCTCACTACTTCTTGTTCGTGTTTTTAATTTAATTTTTTTATTTTTTATTACAGCAAGTTTGATTACAATGTTTGGCTTGTTGTAGGTGTGGAAGATGTGGTTCTTTTACACATATACAGATGTCTGTTCTTCCTGGGATCCTTTTCCCATGTACGTTATGACAGAATGTTGAGTGGTCTTCTCTTGGTATTCCGTAGGTCTTTGGTGATTATATATGTCACCTGTGTTTGTATATGTCTGTTAACCCCGATATCATAATGAAACCAATCCTCACACCTTTCCATTGGTGAACCATAAGTTTGTTTAATGAATCTGTGATTGCCCTTCTCCGTGGAAATATCTGCCCTGGTATCCATTTTTAGGTAACACCTAGAAGTGATATGATACGATATGTGTCTTTCACTTTCTGACTTACTACAATTCCCGTGATTACCTCTAGACTCATCTACGGTGCTGCAAATGGCATTGTGTCCTTTTTTTCCTTGGCTTCTATTCTGCCTTAGCGAGGTCCATTTTCAAAAATGTGATTCCCTGAGGGTTGTGGATTAGCTGACCTGGGCAGCCTTACCCTGCCGGCCGGCCGTCCTCAGGTGTGCCTGGTTGAGGTCAATATAAACAGCGCTCCAGGCAGCAATAGCCCCTGAATCTGTGCCTGACTCCCTATTCTCTGAACCGTCAGCAGTCTCGGGGCTGTGCTGGTGGGAGGGAGTGAGGGGCCACGGCTTTGTGGGTGGACCGGTGTGAGTGGGGCTGTGCTGGCTTTTCTCCAGGAGTTGCCAGGCTACCACCTGTAAAGAAGAGGATGTGTCACCGATACCTTCCGCTGGAATTTCCCTCCGGACAGAGGTGAGGAAGGAAAAAAGCAGTGGGGGCCGGGACAGGAGGGGTATCTCAGGCAGGGCAATGGAAAACTTCCGGAAGAGCGCCTGGGGACAGGACCACCCTGTCTGGCCTGCAGGCACCAAGTTGGCCTGCGTGCTGTCGCTGGTGTGGCTCTGCGGCCGTTCCTCTAGGCTTTCAAACCCTTGTACATATTCAGGTGTTTTACCTGGGAAGGGTGGGAACAGTTCAGCAGCAGCTGGCCTGGGGCTCAGCTCACGTTTACTCACAGATGCCTCGGCACAGTCCCCCAGCTTTGCAATGAGGACGCTCCTTGCATGGGGGGTGGCTTGCTGGCTGTATGGGAGATGATTCCCCACCTCTGACCAATTTCAGAATTGTTTACCGCTGGAGCAAGTGCCCTGATAGGGTTTTCCTCTGTATAACTGGTGGGTTCATGTTTTTTTTTCTTTTATGGTTCAAGTTAGATTTTATTCCTCTTTTATGTATTTATAGATATAAGCATGGAAATAATTCTTTCCTATAAATACATCAGTGTGAAAGGAAGAACTTTTTTCTGTTTTATTTTTAAATTTTATTTTTAAAAATTTTGAAATTTAATTTTATTTATTTTTTATACAGCAGGTTATTATTAGTTATGTATCTTATGCATATACATGTATAGAGGTTAATCCCAATCTCCCAACTCATCCCAACACCACCACCCCATGGCTTCCCACACTTGGTGTCCATACGTTGGTTTTGTACCTCTGTGTCTCTATTTCTTCCCTGCAAACCAGTTCATCTGGACCATTTTTTAGGTTCCACATATATGCATTAATATACAATATTTGTTTTCCTCTTTCTGACTTACTTCATTCTGTATGACAGTCTCTAGATCCATCGACGTCTCTACAAATGACCCAGTTTCATTCCTTTTTATGGCCGAGTAATATTCCATTTTATATATGTACCACATCTTTATCCATTCATCTGTCTGTGGGCATTTAGGTTGCTTCCATTACCTGGCCATTGTAAATAGTGCTGCAATGAACATTGTGGTGAATATGCCTTTTTGATTTATGGTTTTCTCTGGGTATATGCCCAGAAGTGGGATTGCTGCATCAGATGGTAATTCTATTTCTAGTTTTTTTAAGGAAACTCCATACTGTTCTCCATAGTGACTGTATCAATTTACATTCCCACCAATAGTGGAAGAGGGCTCCTTTTGTCCACACCCTCCCAGAATTTGTTGTTTGTAGATTTTCTGATGATGCCGATTCTAACAGGTGTGAGGTGATACCTCATTGTAGTTTTGATTTGCATTTCTCTAATAATTAGTGCTGTTGAGCAGCTTTTCATGTGCGTCTTGGCCATCTCTGTGTCTTCTTTGAAGAAACGTCTCTTTAGATCTTCTGCCCATTTTTGTATTGGGTTGTTTGTTTTTTTTAATATTAAGCTGCATGAGCTGTTTATATATATTGGAGAATAAACCTTTGTCCATTGATTCTTTTGCAACGATTTTTGCCCATTCTGAGGGATGCCTTTTTCCATTCCCGTTTTTTTAACAAAAAATGAAAGAAAGAAAAAGAAGCAGAACACTAATGTGTGTAAAATATGCCTTTTGAAACGGTCGTTTTGAAATATGGACGTCCTTTGAATTTTTTGGTCGATATGTGTCCCCAGGAATTGTTTTCAGAGCAGGTGTCATTTACAGGCCTGCAATGATTTTGAATATCAACTGACTATTAGCGCTGGGATTAAAGCTGCTGTTGTGTGAAACGGCCACAAGGTGGCAGCAGTTCTCCCTTACCAAATCTGGTTACTAGGCAACAGAGCCTCAATGGAAGTTGTGTTCTACAATGGAATTTAGAATGGAATGTGCCAGGAGAAAGCCCCTCACGTTTGTCTCACTACTTCTTGTTCATGTTTTTAATTTATTTTTTTATTTTATATTACAGCAAGTTAGATTGAAATGTTTGGCTTGTTGTAGGTGTGGAAGATGTGGTTCTTTTAAACATATACAGATGTCTGTTCTTCCTGGGATCCTTTTCCAATGTACGTTATGACAGAATGTTGAGTAGTCTTCTCTTGGTATTCCGTAGGTCTTTGGTGATTATATATGTCACCTGTGTTTGTATATGTCTGTTAACCCCGATATTGTAATGAATCCCATCCTCACACCTTTCCTTATGGTGAACCACAAGTTTGTTTAATGAATCTGTGATTGCCTTTCTCCGTGGAAATATCTGCCCTGGTATCCATTTTTAGGTAACACCTAGAAGTGATATGATACGATATGTGTCTTTCACTTTCTGACTTACTACAATTCACGTGAGTACATCTAGACTCATCTACGGTGCTGCAAATGGCATTGTGTCCTTTTTTTCCTTGGCTTCTATTCTGCCTTAGCGAGGTCCATTTTCAACCATGTGATTCCCTGAGGGTTGTGGATTAGCTGACCTGGGCAGCCTTACCCTGCCGGCCGGCCCTCACCAGGTGTGCCTGGTTGAGGTCAATATAAACTGAACTCCAGGCAGCAATAGCCCCTGAAGCTGTGCCAGACTCCATATTCTCTGCCCCATCAGCAGTCTCGGTGCTGTGCTGGTGGGAGGGAGTGAGGTGCCACGGCTTTGTGGGTGGCCCGGTGTGAGTGGGGCTCTTCTGGCCTTTCTGCAGGAGTTGCCAGGCTGCCACCTCTAAAGAAGAGGATGTGTCACCCATACCTTCCGCTGGAATTTCCCTCCGGACAGAGGTGAGGAAGGAAAAAAGCAGTGGGGGCCGGGACAGGAGGGGTATCTCAGGCAGGGCAATGGAAAACTTCCGGAAGAGCGCCTGGGGACAGGACCACCCTGTCTGGCCTGCAGGCACCAAGTTGGCCTGCGTGCTGTCGCTGGTGTGGCTCCGCGGCCGTTCCTCTAGACTTTCAAGCCCTTGTACATATTCAGGTGTTTTACCTGGGAAGGGTGGGAACAGTTCAGCAGCAGCTGGCCTGGGTCTCAGCTCACGTTTACTCACAGATGCCTCGGCACGGTCCCCCAGCTTTGCAATGAGGACGCTCCTTGCGTGGGGGGTGGCTTGCTGGCTGTATGGGAGATGATTCCCCACCTCTGACCAATTTCAGAATTGTTTACCGCTGGAGCAAGTGCCCTGATAGGGTTTTCCTCTGTATAACTGGTGGGTTCATGTTTTTTTTTCTTTTATGGTTCAAGTTAGATTTTATTCCTCTTTTATGTATTTATAGATATAAGCATGGAAATAATTCATTCCTATAAATACATCAGTGTGAAAGGAAGAACTTTTTTCTGTTTTATTTTTAAATTTTATTTTTAAAAATTTTGAAATTTAATTTTATTTATTTTTTATACAGCAGGTTATTATTAGTTATGTATCTTATGCATATACATGTATAGAGGTTAATCCCAATCTCCCAACTCATCCCAACACCACCACCCCATGGCTTCCCACACTTGGTGTCCATACGTTGGTTTTGTACCTCTGTGTCTCCATTTCTTCCCTGCAAACCAGTTCATCTGGACCATTTTTTAGGTTCCACATATGTGCATTAATATACAATATTTGTTTTCCTCTTTCTGACTTACTTCATTCTGTATGACAGTCTCTAGATCCATCGATGTCTCTACAAATGACCCAGTTTCATTCCTTTTTATGGCCGAGTAATATTCCATTTTATATATGTACCACATCTTTATCCATTCATCTGTCTGTGGGCATTTAGGTTGCTTCCATTACCTGGCCATTGTAAATAGTGCTGCAATGAACATTGTGGTGAATATGCCTTTTTGATTTATGGTTTTCTCTGGGTATATGCCCAGAAGTGGGATTGCTGCATCAGATGGTAATTCTATTTCTAGGTTTTTTAAGGAAACTCCATACTGTTCTCCATAGTGACTGTATCAATTTACATTCCCACCAATAGTGGAAGAGGGCTCCTTTTGTCCACACCCTCCCCAGAATTTGTTGTTTGTAGATTTTCTGATGATGCCGATTCTAACAGGTGTGAGGTGATACCTCATTGTAGTTTTGATTTGCATTTCTCTAATAATTAGTGCTGTTGAGCAGCTTTTCATGTGCGTCTTGGCCATCTCTGTATCTTCTTTGAAGAAACGTCTCTTTAGATCTTCTGCCCATTTTTGTATTGGGGTGTTTGTTTTTTTTAATATTAAGCTGCATGAGCTGTTTAATTATATTGGAGAATAAACCTTTGTCCATTGATTCGTTTGCAACGATTTTCGCCCATTCTGAGGGATGCCTTTTTCCATTCCCGTTTTTTTAACAAAAAAGGAAAGAAAGAAAAAGAAGCAGAACACTAATGTGTGTAAAATATGCCTTTTGAAACGGTCGTTTTGAAATATGGACGTCCTTTGAATTTTTTGGTCGATATGTGTCCCCAGGAATTGTTTTCAGAGCAGGTGTCATTTACAGGCCTGCAATGATTTTGAATATCAACTGACCATTAGCGCTGGGATTAAAGCTGCTGTTGTGTGAAACGGCCACAAGGTGGCAGCAGTTCTCGCTTACCAAATCTGCTTACTAGGGCAACAGAGCCTCAATGGAAGTTGTGTTCTACATTGGAATTTAGAATGGAATGTGCCAGGAGAAAGCCCCTCAAGTTTGTCTCACTACTTCTTGTTCGTGTTTTTAATTTAATTTTTTTATTTTTTATTACAGCAAGTTTGATTACAATGTTTGGCTTGTTGTAGGTGTGGAAGATGTGGTTCTTTTACACATATACAGATGTCTGTTCTTCCTGGGATCCTTTTCCCATGTACGTTATGACAGAATGTTGAGTGGTCTTCTCTTGGTATTCCGTAGGTCTTTGGTGATTATATATGTCACCTGTGTTTGTATATGTCTGTTAACCCCGATATCATAATGAAACCAATCCTCACACCTTTCCATTGGTGAACCATAAGTTTGTTTAATGAATCTGTGATTGCCCTTCTCCGTGGAAATATCTGCCCTGGTATCCATTTTTAGGTAACACCTAGAAGTGATATGATACGATATGTGTCTTTCACTTTCTGACTTACTACAATTCCCGTGATTACCTCTAGACTCATCTACGGTGCTGCAAATGGCATTGTGTCCTTTTTTTCCTTGGCTTCTATTCTGCCTTAGCGAGGTCCATTTTCAAAAATGTGATTCCCTGAGGGTTGTGGATTAGCTGACCTGGGCAGCCTTACCCTGCCGGCCGGCCGTCCTCAGGTGTGCCTGGTTGAGGTCAATATAAACAGCGCTCCAGGCAGCAATAGCCCCTGAATCTGTGCCTGACTCCCTATTCTCTGAACCGTCAGCAGTCTCGGGGCTGTGCTGGTGGGAGGGAGTGAGGGGCCACGGCTTTGTGGGTGGACCGGTGTGAGTGGGGCTGTGCTGGCTTTTCTGCAGGAGTTGCCAGGCTACCACCTGTAAAGAAGAGGATGTGTCACCCATACCTTCCGCTGGAATTTCCCTCCGGACAGAGGTGAGGAAGGAAAAAAGCAGTGGGGGCCGGGACAGGAGGGGTATCTCAGGCAGGGCAATGGAAAACTTCCGGAAGAGCGCCTGGGGACAGGACCACCCTGTCTGGCCTGCAGGCACCAAGTTGGCCTGCGTGCTGTCGCTGGTGTGGCTCTGCGGCCGTTCCTCTAGGCTTTCAAACCCTTGTACATATTCAGGTGTTTTACCTGGGAAGGGTGGGAACAGTTCAGCAGCAGCTGGCCTGGGGCTCAGCTCACGTTTACTCACAGATGCCTCGGCACAGTCCCCCAGCTTTGCAATGAGGACGCTCCTTGCATGGGGGGTGGCTTGCTGGCTGTATGGGAGATGATTCCCCACCTCTGACCAATTTCAGAATTGTTTACCGCTGGAGCAAGTGCCCTGATAGGGTTTTCCTCTGTATAACTGGTGGGTTCATGTTTTTTTTTCTTTTATGGTTCAAGTTAGATTTTATTCCTCTTTTATGTATTTATAGATATAAGCATGGAAATAATTCTTTCCTATAAATACATCAGTGTGAAAGGAAGAACTTTTTTCTGTTTTATTTTTAAATTTTATTTTTAAAAATTTTGAAATTTAATTTTATTTATTTTTTATACAGCAGGTTATTATTAGTTATGTATCTTATGCATATACATGTATAGAGGTTAATCCCAATCTCCCAACTCATCCCAACACCACCACCCCATGGCTTCCCACACTTGGTGTCCATACGTTGGTTTTGTACCTCTGTGTCTCTATTTCTTCCCTGCAAACCAGTTCATCTGGACCATTTTTTAGGTTCCACATATATGCATTAATATACAATATTTGTTTTCCTCTTTCTGACTTACTTCATTCTGTATGACAGTCTCTAGATCCATCGACGTCTCTACAAATGACCCAGTTTCATTCCTTTTTATGGCCGAGTAATATTCCATTTTATATATGTACCACATCTTTATCCATTCATCTGTCTGTGGGCATTTAGGTTGCTTCCATTACCTGGCCATTGTAAATAGTGCTGCAATGAACATTGTGGTGAATATGCCTTTTTGATTTATGGTTTTCTCTGGGTATATGCCCAGAAGTGGGATTGCTGCATCAGATGGTAATTCTATTTCTAGGTTTTTTAAGGAAACTCCATACTGTTCTCCATAGTGACTGTATCAATTTACATTCCCACCAATAGTGGAAGAGGGCTCCTTTTGTCCACACCCTCCCCAGAATTTGTTGTTTGTAGATTTTCTGATGATGCCGATTCTAACAGGTGTGAGGTGATACCTCATTGTAGTTTTGATTTGCATTTCTCTAATAATTAGTGCTGTTGAGCAGCTTTTCATGTGCGTCTTGGCCATCTCTGTGTCTTCTTTGAAGAAACGTCTCTTTAGATCTTCTGCCCATTTTTGTATTGGGGTGTTTGTTTTTTTTAATATTAAGCTGCATGAGCTGTTTAATTATATTGGAGAATAAACCTTTGTCCATTGATTCGTTTGCAATGATTTTCGCCCATTTTGAGGGATGCCTTTTTCCATTCCCGTTTTTTTAACAAAAAAGGAAAGAAAGAAAAAGAAGCAGAACACTAATGTGTGTAAAATATGCCTTTTGAAACGGTCGTTTTGAAATATGGACGTCCTTTGAATTTTTTGGTCGATATGTGTCCCCAGGAATTGTTTTCAGAGCAGGTGTCATTTACAGGCCTGCAATGATTTTGAATATCAACTGACCATTAGCGCTGGGATTAAAGCTGCTGTTGTGTGAAACGGCCACAAGGTGGCAGCAGTTCTCGCTTACCAAATCTGCTTACTAGGGCAACAGAGCCTCAATGGAAGTTGTGTTCTACATTGGAATTTAGAATGGAATGTGCCAGGAGAAAGCCCCTCAAGTTTGTCTCACTACTTCTTGTTCGTGTTTTTAATTTAATTTTTTTATTTTTTATTACAGCAAGTTTGATTACAATGTTTGGCTTGTTGTAGGTGTGGAAGATGTGGTTCTTTTACACATATACAGATGTCTGTTCTTCCTGGGATCCTTTTCTCATGTACGTTATGACAGAATGTTGAGTGGTCTTCTCTTGGTATTCCGTAGGTCTTTGGTGATTATATATGTCACCTGTGTTTGTATATGTCTGTTAACCCCGATATCATAATGAAACCAATCCTCACACCTTTCCATTGGTGAACCATAAGTTTGTTTAATGAATCTGTGATTGCCCTTCTCCGTGGAAATATCTGCCCTGGTATCCATTTTTAGGTAACACCTAGAAGTGATATGATACGATATGTGTCTTTCACTTTCTGACTTACTACAATTCCCGTGATTACCTCTAGACTCATCTACGGTGCTGCAAATGGCATTGTGTCCTTTTTTTCCTTGGCTTCTATTCTGCCTTAGCGAGGTCCATTTTCAAAAATGTGATTCCCTGAGGGTTGTGGATTAGCTGACCTGGGCAGCCTTACCCTGCCGGCCGGCCGTCCTCAGGTGTGCCTGGTTGAGGTCAATATAAACAGCGCTCCAGGCAGCAATAGCCCCTGAATCTGTGCCTGACTCCCTATTCTCTGAACCGTCAGCAGTCTCGGGGCTGTGCTGGTGGGAGGGAGTGAGGGGCCACGGCTTTGTGGGTGGACCGGTGTGAGTGGGGCTGTGCTGGCTTTTCTGCAGGAGTTGCCAGGCTACCACCTGTAAAGAAGAGGATGTGTCACCCATACCTTCCGCTGGAATTTCCCTCCGGACAGAGGTGAGGAAGGAAAAAAGCAGTGGGGGCCGGGACAGGAGGGGTATCTCAGGCAGGGCAATGGAAAACTTCCGGAAGAGCGCCTGGGGACAGGACCACCCTGTCTGGCCTGCAGGCACCAAGTTGGCCTGCGTGCTGTCGCTGGTGTGGCTCTGCGGCCGTTCCTCTAGGCTTTCAAACCCTTGTACATATTCAGGTGTTTTACCTGGGAAGGGTGGGAACAGTTCAGCAGCAGCTGGCCTGGGGCTCAGCTCACGTTTACTCACAGATGCCTCGGCACAGTCCCCCAGCTTTGCAATGAGGACGCTCCTTGCATGGGGGGTGGCTTGCTGGCTGTATGGGAGATGATTCCCCACCTCTGACCAATTTCAGAATTGTTTACCGCTGGAGCAAGTGCCCTGATAGGGTTTTCCTCTGTATAACTGGTGGGTTCATGTTTTTTTTTCTTTTATGGTTCAAGTTAGATTTTATTCCTCTTTTATGTATTTATAGATATAAGCATGGAAATAATTCTTTCCTATAAATACATCAGTGTGAAAGGAAGAACTTTTTTCTGTTTTATTTTTAAATTTTATTTTTAAAAATTTTGAAATTTAATTTTATTTATTTTTTATACAGCAGGTTATTATTAGTTATGTATCTTATGCATATACATGTATAGAGGTTAATCCCAATCTCCCAACTCATCCCAACACCACCACCCCATGGCTTCCCACACTTGGTGTCCATACGTTGGTTTTGTACCTCTGTGTCTCTATTTCTTCCCTGCAAACCAGTTCATCTGGACCATTTTTTAGGTTCCACATATATGCATTAATATACAATATTTGTTTTCCTCTTTCTGACTTACTTCATTCTGTATGACAGTCTCTAGATCCATCGACGTCTCTACAAATGACCCAGTTTCATTCCTTTTTATGGCCGAGTAATATTCCATTTTATATATGTACCACATCTTTATCCATTCATCTGTCTGTGGGCATTTAGGTTGCTTCCATTACCTGGCCATTGTAAATAGTGCTGCAATGAACATTGTGGTGAATATGCCTTTTTGATTTATGGTTTTCTCTGGGTATATGCCCAGAAGTGGGATTGCTGCATCAGATGGTAATTCTATTTCTAGGTTTTTTAAGGAAACTCCATACTGTTCTCCATAGTGACTGTATCAATTTACATTCCCACCAATAGTGGAAGAGGGCTCCTTTTGTCCACACCCTCCCCAGAATTTGTTGTTTGTAGATTTTCTGATGATGCCGATTCTAACAGGTGTGAGGTGATACCTCATTGTAGTTTTGATTTGCATTTCTCTAATAATTAGTGCTGTTGAGCAGCTTTTCATGTGCGTCTTGGCCATCTCTGTGTCTTCTTTGAAGAAACGTCTCTTTAGATCTTCTGCCCATTTTTGTATTGGGTTGTTTGTTTTTTTTAATATTAAGCTGCATGAGCTGTTTATATATATTGGAGAATAAACCTTTGTCCATTGATTCTTTTGCAACGATTTTCGCCCATTCTGAGGGATGCCTTTTTCCATTCCCGTTTTTTTAACAAAAAAGGAAAGAAAGAAAAAGAAGCAGAACACTAATGTGTGTAAAATATGCCTTTTGAAACGGTCGTTTTGAAATATGGACGTCCTTTGAATTTTTTGGTCGATATGTGTCCCCAGGAATTGTTTTCAGAGCAGGTGTCATTTACAGGCCTGCAATGATTTTGAATATCAACTGACCATTAGCGCTGGGATTAAAGCTGCTGTTGTGTGAAACGGCCACAAGGTGGCAGCAGTTCTCCCTTACCAAATCTGGTTACTAGGCAACAGAGCCTCAATGGAAGTTGTGTTCTACAATGGAATTTAGAATGGAATGTGCCAGGAGAAAGCCCCTCACTTTTGTCTCACTACTTCTTGTTCATGTTTTTAATTTATTTTTTTATTTTATATTACAGCAAGTTAGATTGAAATGTTTGGCTTGTTGTAGGTGTGGAAGATGTGGTTCTTTTAAACATATACAGATGTCTGTTCTTCCTGGGATCCTTTTCCAATGTACGTTATGACAGAATGTTGAGTAGTCTTCTCTTGGTATTCCGTAGGTCTTTGGTGATTATATATGTCACCTGTGTTTGTATATGTCTGTTAACCCCGATATTGTAATGAATCCCATCCTCACACCTTTCCTTATGGTGAACCACAAGTTTGTTTAATGAATCTGTGATTGCCTTTCTCCGTGGAAATATCTGCCCTGGTATCCATTTTTAGGTAACACCTAGAAGTGATATGATACGATATGTGTCTTTCACTTTCTGACTTACTACAATTCACGTGAGTACATCTAGACTCATCTACGGTGCTGCAAATGGCATTGTGTCCTTTTTTTCCTTGGCTTCTATTCTGCCTTAGCGAGGTCCATTTTCAACCATGTGATTCCCTGAGGGTTGTGGATTAGCTGACCTGGGCAGCCTTACCCTGCCGGCCGGCCCTCACCAGGTGTGCCTGGTTGAGGTCAATATAAACTGAACTCCAGGCAGCAATAGCCCCTGAAGCTGTGCCAGACTCCATATTCTCTGCCCCATCAGCAGTCTCGGTGCTGTGCTGGTGGGAGGGAGTGAGGTGCCACGGCTTTGTGGGTGGCCCGGTGTGAGTGGGGCTCTTCTGGCCTTTCTGCAGGAGTTGCCAGGCTGCCACCTCTAAAGAAGAGGATGTGTCACCCATACCTTCCGCTGGAATTTCCCTCCGGACAGAGGTGAGGAAGGAAAAAAGCAGTGGGGGCCGGGACAGGAGGGGTATCTCAGGCAGGGCAATGGAAAACTTCCGGAAGAGCGCCTGGGGACAGGACCACCCTGTCTGGCCTGCAGGCACCAAGTTGGCCTGCGTGCTGTCGCTGGTGTGGCTCCGCGGCCGTTCCTCTAGACTTTCAAGCCCTTGTACATATTCAGGTGTTTTACCTGGGAAGGGTGGGAACAGTTCAGCAGCAGCTGGCCTGGGTCTCAGCTCACGTTTACTCACAGATGCCTCGGCACGGTCCCCCAGCTTTGCAATGAGGACGCTCCTTGCGTGGGGGGTGGCTTGCTGGCTGTATGGGAGATGATTCCCCACCTCTGACCAATTTCAGAATTGTTTACCGCTGGAGCAAGTGCCCTGATAGGGTTTTCCTCTGTATAACTGGTGGGTTCATGTTTTTTTTTCTTTTATGGTTCAAGTTAGATTTTATTCCTCTTTTATGTATTTATAGATATAAGCATGGAAATAATTCATTCCTATAAATACATCAGTGTGAAAGGAAGAACTTTTTTCTGTTTTATTTTTAAATTTTATTTTTAAAAATTTTGAAATTTAATTTTATTTATTTTTTATACAGCAGGTTATTATTAGTTATGTATCTTATGCATATACATGTATAGAGGTTAATCCCAATCTCCCAACTCATCCCAACACCACCACCCCATGGCTTCCCACACTTGGTGTCCATACGTTGGTTTTGTACCTCTGTGTCTCCATTTCTTCCCTGCAAACCAGTTCATCTGGACCATTTTTTAGGTTCCACATATGTGCATTAATATACAATATTTGTTTTCCTCTTTCTGACTTACTTCATTCTGTATGACAGTCTCTAGATCCATCGATGTCTCTACAAATGACCCAGTTTCATTCCTTTTTATGGCCGAGTAATATTCCATTTTATATATGTACCACATCTTTATCCATTCATCTGTCTGTGGGCATTTAGGTTGCTTCCATTACCTGGCCATTGTAAATAGTGCTGCAATGAACATTGTGGTGAATATGCCTTTTTGATTTATGGTTTTCTCTGGGTATATGCCCAGAAGTGGGATTGCTGCATCAGATGGTAATTCTATTTCTAGGTTTTTAAAGGAAACTCCATACTGTTCTCCATAGTGACTGTATCAATTTACATTCCCACCAATAGTGGAAGAGGGCTCCTTTTGTCCACACCCTCCCCAGAATTTGTTGTTTGTAGATTTTCTGATGATGCCGATTCTAACAGGTGTGAGGTGATACCTCATTGTAGTTTTGATTTGCATTTCTCTAATAATTAGTGCTGTTGAGCAGCTTTTCATGTGCGTCTTGGCCATCTCTGTGTCTTCTTTGAAGAAACGTCTCTTTAGATCTTCTGCCCATTTTTGTATTGGGGTGTTTGTTTTTTTTAATATTAAGCTGCATGAGCTGTTTAATTATATTGGAGAATAAACCTTTGTCCATTGATTCGTTTGCAACGATTTTCGCCCATTCTGAGGGATGCCTTTTTCCATTCCCGTTTTTTTAACAAAAAAGGAAAGAAAGAAAAAGAAGCAGAACACTAATGTGTGTAAAATATGCCTTTTGAAACGGTCGTTTTGAAATATGGACGTCCTTTGAATTTTTTGGTCGATATGTGTCCCCAGGAATTGTTTTCAGAGCAGGTGTCATTTACAGGCCTGCAATGATTTTGAATATCAACTGACCATTAGCGCTGGGATTAAAGCTGCTGTTGTGTGAAACGGCCACAAGGTGGCAGCAGTTCTCCCTTACCAAATCTGCTTACTAGGGCAACAGAGCCTCAATGGAAGTTGTGTTCTACATTGGAATTTAGAATGGAATGTGCCAGGAGAAAGCCCCTCAAGTTTGTCTCACTACTTCTTGTTCGTGTTTTTAATTTAATTTTTTTATTTTTTATTACAGCAAGTTTGATTACAATGTTTGGCTTGTTGTAGGTGTGGAAGATGTGGTTCTTTTACACATATACAGATGTCTGTTCTTCCTGGGATCCTTTTCCCATGTACGTTATGACAGAATGTTGAGTGGTCTTCTCTTGGTATTCCGTAGGTCTTTGGTGATTATATATGTCACCTGTGTTTGTATATGTCTGTTAACCCCGATATCATAATGAAACCAATCCTCACACCTTTCCATTGGTGAACCATAAGTTTGTTTAATGAATCTGTGATTGCCCTTCTCCGTGGAAATATCTGCCCTGGTATCCATTTTTAGGTAACACCTAGAAGTGATATGATACGATATGTGTCTTTCACTTTCTGACTTACTACAATTCCCGTGATTACCTCTAGACTCATCTACGGTGCTGCAAATGGCATTGTGTCCTTTTTTTCCTTGGCTTCTATTCTGCCTTAGCGAGGTCCATTTTCAAAAATGTGATTCCCTGAGGGTTGTGGATTAGCTGACCTGGGCAGCCTTACCCTGCCGGCCGGCCGTCCTCAGGTGTGCCTGGTTGAGGTCAATATAAACAGCGCTCCAGGCAGCAATAGCCCCTGAATCTGTGCCTGACTCCCTATTCTCTGAACCGTCAGCAGTCTCGGGGCTGTGCTGGTGGGAGGGAGTGAGGGGCCACGGCTTTGTGGGTGGACCGGTGTGAGTGGGGCTGTGCTGGCTTTTCTGCAGGAGTTGCCAGGCTACCACCTGTAAAGAAGAGGATGTGTCACCCATACCTTCCGCTGGAATTTCCCTCCGGACAGAGGTGAGGAAGGAAAAAAGCAGTGGGGGCCGGGACAGGAGGGGTATCTCAGGCAGGGCAATGGAAAACTTCCGGAAGAGCGCCTGGGGACAGGACCACCCTGTCTGGCCTGCAGGCACCAAGTTGGCCTGCGTGCTGTCGCTGGTGTGGCTCTGCGGCCGTTCCTCTAGGCTTTCAAACCCTTGTACATATTCAGGTGTTTTACCTGGGAAGGGTGGGAACAGTTCAGCAGCAGCTGGCCTGGGGCTCAGCTCACGTTTACTCACAGATGCCTCGGCACAGTCCCCCAGCTTTGCAATGAGGACGCTCCTTGCATGGGGGGTGGCTTGCTGGCTGTATGGGAGATGATTCCCCACCTCTGACCAATTTCAGAATTGTTTACCGCTGGAGCAAGTGCCCTGATAGGGTTTTCCTCTGTATAACTGGTGGGTTCATGTTTTTTTTTCTTTTATGGTTCAAGTTAGATTTTATTCCTCTTTTATGTATTTATAGATATAAGCATGGAAATAATTCTTTCCTATAAATACATCAGTGTGAAAGGAAGAACTTTTTTCTGTTTTATTTTTAAATTTTATTTTTAAAAATTTTGAAATTTAATTTTATTTATTTTTTATACAGCAGGTTATTATTAGTTATGTATCTTATGCATATACATGTATAGAGGTTAATCCCAATCTCCCAACTCATCCCAACACCACCACCCCATGGCTTCCCACACTTGGTGTCCATACGTTGGTTTTGTACCTCTGTGTCTCTATTTCTTCCCTGCAAACCAGTTCATCTGGACCATTTTTTAGGTTCCACATATATGCATTAATATACAATATTTGTTTTCCTCTTTCTGACTTACTTCATTCTGTATGACAGTCTCTAGATCCATCGACGTCTCTACAAATGACCCAGTTTCATTCCTTTTTATGGCCGAGTAATATTCCATTTTATATATGTACCACATCTTTATCCATTCATCTGTCTGTGGGCATTTAGGTTGCTTCCATTACCTGGCTATTGTCAATAGTGCTACAATGAACATTGTGGTGAATGTGCCTTTTTGATTTATGGTTTTCTCTGGGTATATGCCCAGAAGTGGGATTGCTGCATCAGATGGTAATTCTTTTTCTAGTTTTTTTAAGGAAACTCCATACTGTTCTCCATAGTGACTGTATCAATTTACATTCCCACCAATAGTGGAAGAGGGCTCCTTTTGTCCACACCCTCCCAGAATTTGTTGTTTGTAGATTTTCTGATGATGCCGATTCTAACAGGTGTGAGGTGATACCTCATTGTAGTTTTGATTTGCATTTCTCTAATAATTAGTGCTGTTGAGCAGCTTTTCATGTGCGTCTTGGCCATCTCTGTGTCTTCTTTGAAGAAACGTCTCTTTAGATCTTCTGCCCATTTTTGTATTGGGTTGTTTGTTTTTTTTAATATTAAGCTGCATGAGCTGTTTATATATATTGGAGAATAAACCTTTGTCCATTGATTCTTTTGCAACGATTTTTGCCCATTCTGAGGGATGCCTTTTTCCATTCCCGTTTTTTTAACAAAAAATGAAAGAAAGAAAAAGAAGCAGAACACTAATGTGTGTAAAATATGCCTTTTGAAACGGTCGTTTTGAAATATGGACGTCCTTTGAATTTATTGGTCGATATGTGTCCCCAGGAATTGTTTTCAGAGCAGGTGTCATTTACAGGCCTGCAATGATTTTGAATATCAACTGACCATTAGCGCTGGGATTAAAGCTGCTGTTGTGTGAAACGGCCACAAGGTGGCAGCAGTTCTCCCTTACCAAATCTGGTTACTAGGCAACAGAGCCTCAATGGAAGTTGTGTTCTACAATGGAATTTAGAATGGAATGTGCCAGGAGAAAGCCCCTCACGTTTGTCTCACTACTTCTTGTTCATGTTTTTAATTTATTTTTTTATTTTATATTACAGCAAGTTAGATTGAAATGTTTGGCTTGTTGTAGGTGTGGAAGATGTGGTTCTTTTAAACATATACAGATGTCTGTTCTTCCTGGGATCCTTTTCCAATGTACGTTATGACAGAATGTTGAGTAGTCTTCTCTTGGTATTCCGTAGGTCTTTGGTGATTATATATGTCACCTGTGTTTGTATATGTCTGTTAACCCCGATATTGTAATGAATCCCATCCTCACACCTTTCCTTATGGTGAACCACAAGTTTGTTTAATGAATCTGTGATTGCCTTTCTCCGTGGAAATATCTGCCCTGGTATCCATTTTTAGGTAACACCTAGAAGTGATATGATACGATATGTGTCTTTCACTTTCTGACTTACTACAATTCACGTGAGTACATCTAGACTCATCTACGGTGCTGCAAACGGCATTGTGTCCTTTTTTTCCTTGGCTTCTATTCTGCCTTAGCGAGGTCCATTTTCAACCATGTGATTCCCTGAGGGTTGTGGATTAGCTGACCTGGGCAGCCTTACCCTGCCGGCCGGCCCTCGCCAGGTGTGCCTGGTTGAGGTCAATATAAACTGAACTCCAGGCAGCAATAGCCCCTGAAGCTGTGCCAGACTCCATATTCTCTGCCCCATCAGCAGTCTCGGTGCTGTGCTGGTGGGAGGGAGTGAGGTGCCACGGCTTTGTGGGTGGCCCGGTGTGAGTGGGGCTCTTCTGGCCTTTCTGCAGGAGTTGCCAGGCTGCCACCTCTAAAGAAGAGGATGTGTCACCCATACCTTCCGCTGGAATTTCCCTCCGGACAGAGGTGAGGAAGGAAAAAAGCAGTGGGGGCCGGGACAGGAGGGGTATCTCAGGCAGGGCAATGGAAAACTTCCGGAAGAGCGCCTGGGGACAGGACCACCCTGTCTGGCCTGCAGGCACCAAGTTGGCCTGCGTGCTGTCGCTGGTGTGGCTCCGCGGCCGTTCCTCTAGACTTTCAAGCCCTTGTACATATTCAGGTGTTTTACCTGGGAAGGGTGGGAACAGTTCAGCAGCAGCTGGCCTGGGTCTCAGCTCACGTTTACTCACAGATGCCTCGGCACGGTCCCCCAGCTTTGCAATGAGGACGCTCCTTGCGTGGGGGGTGGCTTGCTGGCTGTATGGGAGATGATTCCCCACCTCTGACCAATTTCAGAATTGTTTACCGCTGGAGCAAGTGCCCTGATAGGGTTTTCCTCTGTATAACTGGTGGGTTCATGTTTTTTTTTCTTTTATGGTTCAAGTTAGATTTTATTCCTCTTTTATGTATTTATAGATATAAGCATGGAAATAATTCATTCCTATAAATACATCAGTGTGAAAGGAAGAACTTTTTTCTGTTTTATTTTTAAATTTTATTTTTAAAAATTTTGAAATTTAATTTTATTTATTTTTATACAGCAGGTTATTATTAGTTATGTATCTTATGCATATACATGTATAGAGGTTAATCCCAATCTCCCAACTCATCCCAACACCACCACCCCATGGCTTCCCACACTTGGTGTCCATACGTTGGTTTTGTACCTCTGTGTCTCCATTTCTTCCCTGCAAACCAGTTCATCTGGACCATTTTTTAGGTTCCACATATGTGCATTAATATACAATATTTGTTTTCCTCTTTCTGACTTACTTCATTCTGTATGACAGTCTCTAGATCCATCGATGTCTCTACAAATGACCCAGTTTCATTCCTTTTTATGGCCGAGTAATATTCCATTTTATATATGTACCACATCTTTATCCATTCATCTGTCTGTGGGCATTTAGGTTGCTTCCATTACCTGGCCATTGTAAATAGTGCTGCAATGAACATTGTGGTGAATATGCCTTTTTGATTTATGGTTTTCTCTGGGTATATGCCCAGAAGTGGGATTGCTGCATCAGATGGTAATTCTATTTCTAGGTTTTTTAAGGAAACTCCATACTGTTCTCCATAGTGACTGTATCAATTTACATTCCCACCAATAGTGGAAGAGGGCTCCTTTTGTCCACACCCTCCCCAGATTTTGTTGTTTGTAGATTTTCTGATGATGCCGATTCTAACAGGTGTGAGGTGATACCTCATTGTAGTTTTGATTTGCATTTCTCTAATAATTAGTGCTGTTGAGCAGCTTTTCATGTGCGTCTTGGCCATCTCTGTGTCTTCTTTGAAGAAACGTCTCTTTAGATCTTCTGCCCATTTTTGTATTGGGGTGTTTGTTTTTTTTAATATTAAGCTGCATGAGCTGTTTAATTATATTGGAGAATAAACCTTTGTCCATTGATTCGTTTGCAACGATTTTCGCCCATTCTGAGGGATGCCTTTTTCCATTCCCGTTTTTTTAACAAAAAAGGAAAGAAAGAAAAAGAAGCAGAACACTAATGTGTGTAAAATATGCCTTTTGAAACGGTCGTTTTGAAATATGGACGTCCTTTGAATTTTTTGGTCGATATGTGTCCCCAGGAATTGTTTTCAGAGCAGGTGTCATTTACAGGCCTGCAATGATTTTGAATATCAACTGACCATTAGCGCTGGGATTAAAGCTGCTGTTGTGTGAAACGGCCACAAGGTGGCAGCAGTTCTCGCTTACCAAATCTGCTTACTAGGGCAACAGAGCCTCAATGGAAGTTGTGTTCTACATTGGAATTTAGAATGGAATGTGCCAGGAGAAAGCCCCTCAAGTTTGTCTCACTACTTCTTGTTCGTGTTTTTAATTTAATTTTTTTATTTTTTATTACAGCAAGTTTGATTACAATGTTTGGCTTGTTGTAGGTGTGGAAGATGTGGTTCTTTTACACATATACAGATGTCTGTTCTTCCTGGGATCCTTTTCCCATGTACGTTATGACAGAATGTTGAGTGGTCTTCTCTTGGTATTCCGTAGGTCTTTGGTGATTATATATGTCACCTGTGTTTGTATATGTCTGTTAACCCCGATATCATAATGAAACCAATCCTCACACCTTTCCATTGGTGAACCATAAGTTTGTTTAATGAATCTGTGATTGCCCTTCTCCGTGGAAATATCTGCCCTGGTATCCATTTTTAGGTAACACCTAGAAGTGATATGATACGATATGTGTCTTTCACTTTCTGACTTACTACAATTCCCGTGATTACCTCTAGACTCATCTACGGTGCTGCAAATGGCATTGTGTCCTTTTTTTCCTTGGCTTCTATTCTGCCTTAGCGAGGTCCATTTTCAAAAATGTGATTCCCTGAGGGTTGTGGATTAGCTGACCTGGGCAGCCTTACCCTGCCGGCCGGCCGTCCTCAGGTGTGCCTGGTTGAGGTCAATATAAACAGCGCTCCAGGCAGCAATAGCCCCTGAATCTGTGCCTGACTCCCTATTCTCTGAACCGTCAGCAGTCTCGGGGCTGTGCTGGTGGGAGGGAGTGAGGGGCCACGGCTTTGTGGGTGGACCGGTGTGAGTGGGGCTGTGCTGGCTTTTCTGCAGGAGTTGCCAGGCTGCCACCTCTAAAGAAGAGGATGTGTCACCCATACCTTCCGCTGGAATTTCCCTCCGGACAGAGGTGAGGAAGGAAAAAAGCAGTGGGGGCCGGGACAGGAGGGGTATCTCAGGCAGGGCAATGGAAAACTTCCGGAAGAGCGCCTGGGGACAGGACCACCCTGTCTGGCCTGCAGGCACCAAGTTGGCCTGCGTGCTGTCGCTGGTGTGGCTCTGCGGCCGTTCCTCTAGGCTTTCAAACCCTTGTACATATTCAGGTGTTTTACCTGGGAAGGGTGGGAACAGTTCAGCAGCAGCTGGCCTGGGGCTCAGCTCACGTTTACTCACAGATGCCTCGGCACAGTCCCCCAGCTTTGCAATGAGGACGCTCCTTGCATGGGGGGTGGCTTGCTGGCTGTATGGGAGATGATTCCCCACCTCTGACCAATTTCAGAATTGTTTACCGCTGGAGCAAGTGCCCTGATAGGGTTTTCCTCTGTATAACTGGTGGGTTCATGTTTTTTTTTCTTTTATGGTTCAAGTTAGATTTTATTCCTCTTTTATGTATTTATAGATATAAGCATGGAAATAATTCTTTCCTATAAATACATCAGTGTGAAAGGAAGAACTTTTTTCTGTTTTATTTTTAAATTTTATTTTTAAAAATTTTGAAATTTAATTTTATTTATTTTTTATACAGCAGGTTATTATTAGTTATGTATCTTATGCATATACATGTATAGAGGTTAATCCCAATCTCCCAACTCATCCCAACACCACCACCCCATGGCTTCCCACACTTGGTGTCCATACGTTGGTTTTGTACCTCTGTGTCTCTATTTCTTCCCTGCAAACCAGTTCATCTGGACCATTTTTTAGGTTCCACATATATGCATTAATATACAATATTTGTTTTCCTCTTTCTGACTTACTTCATTCTGTATGACAGTCTCTAGATCCATCGACGTCTCTACAAATGACCCAGTTTCATTCCTTTTTATGGCCGAGTAATATTCCATTTTATATATGTACCACATCTTTATCCTTTCATCTGTCTGTGGGCATTTAGGTTGCTTCCATTACCTGGCCATTGTAAATAGTGCTGCAATGAACATTGTGGTGAATATGCCTTTTTGATTTATGGTTTTCTCTGGGTATATGCCCAGAAGTGGGATTGCTGCATCAGATGGTAATTCTATTTCTAGTTTTTTTAAGGAAACTCCATACTGTTCTCCATAGTGACTGTATCAATTTACATTCCCACCAATAGTGGAAGAGGGCTCCTTTTGTCCACACCCTCCCAGAATTTGTTGTTTGTAGATTTTCTGATGATGCCGATTCTAACAGGTGTGAGGTGATACCTCATTGTAGTTTTGATTTGCATTTCTCTAATAATTAGTGCTGTTGAGCAGCTTTTCATGTGCGTCTTGGCCATCTCTGTGTCTTCTTTGAAGAAACGTCTCTTTAGATCTTCTGCCCATTTTTGTATTGGGTTGTTTGTTTTTTTTAATATTAAGCTGCATGAGCTGTTTATATATATTGGAGAATAAACCTTTGTCCATTGATTCTTTTGCAACGATTTTTGCCCATTCTGAGGGATGCCTTTTTCCATTCCCGTTTTTTTAACAAAAAATGAAAGAAAGAAAAAGAAGCAGAACACTAATGTGTGTAAAATATGCCTTTTGAAACGGTCGTTTTGAAATATGGACGTCCTTTGAATTTTTTGGTCGATATGTGTCCCCAGGAATTGTTTTCAGAGCAGGTGTCATTTACAGGCCTGCAATGATTTTGAATATCAACTGACCATTAGCGCTGGGATTAAAGCTGCTGTTGTGTGAAACGGCCACAAGGTGGCAGCAGTTCTCCCTTACCAAATCTGGTTACTAGGCAACAGAGCCTCAATGGAAGTTGTGTTCTACAATGGAATTTAGAATGGAATGTGCCAGGAGAAAGCCCCTCACGTTTGTCTCACTACTTCTTGTTCATGTTTTTAATTTATTTTTTTATTTTATATTACAGCAAGTTAGATTGAAATGTTTGGCTTGTTGTAGGTGTGGAAGATGTGGTTCTTTTAAACATATACAGATGTCTGTTCTTCCTGGGATCCTTTTCCAATGTACGTTATGACAGAATGTTGAGTAGTCTTCTCTTGGTATTCCGTAGGTCTTTGGTGATTATATATGTCACCTGTGTTTGTATATGTCTGTTAACCCCGATATTGTAATGAATCCCATCCTCACACCTTTCCTTATGGTGAACCACAAGTTTGTTTAATGAATCTGTGATTGCCTTTCTCCGTGGAAATATCTGCCCTGGTATCCATTTTTAGGTAACACCTAGAAGTGATATGATACGATATGTGTCTTTCACTTTCTGACTTACTACAATTCACGTGAGTACATCTAGACTCATCTACGGTGCTGCAAATGGCATTGTGTCCTTTTTTTCCTTGGCTTCTATTCTGCCTTAGCGAGGTCCATTTTCAACCATGTGATTCCCTGAGGGTTGTGGATTAGCTGACCTGGGCAGCCTTACCCTGCCGGCCGGCCCTCACCAGGTGTGCCTGGTTGAGGTCAATATAAACTGAACTCCAGGCAGCAATAGCCCCTGAAGCTGTGCCAGACTCCATATTCTCTGCCCCATCAGCAGTCTCGGTGCTGTGCTGGTGGGAGGGAGTGAGGTGCCACGGCTTTGTGGGTGGCCCGGTGTGAGTGGGGCTCTTCTGGCCTTTCTGCAGGAGTTGCCAGGCTGCCACCTCTAAAGAAGAGGATGTGTCACCCATACCTTCCGCTGGAATTTCCCTCCGGACAGAGGTGAGGAAGGAAAAAAGCAGTGGGGGCCGGGACAGGAGGGTTATCTCAGGCAGGGCAATGGAAAACTTCCGGAAGAGCGCCTGGGGACAGGACCACCCTGTCTGGCCTGCAGGCACCAAGTTGGCCTGCGTGCTGTCGCTGGTGTGGCTCCGCGGCCGTTCCTCTAGACTTTCAAGCCCTTGTACATATTCAGGTGTTTTACCTGGGAAGGGTGGGAACAGTTCAGCAGCAGCTGGCCTGGGTCTCAGCTCACGTTTACTCACAGATGCCTCGGCACGGTCCCCCAGCTTTGCAATGAGGACGCTCCTTGCGTGGGGGGTGGCTTGCTGGCTGTATGGGAGATGATTCCCCACCTCTGACCAATTTCAGAATTGTTTACCGCTGGAGCAAGTGCCCTGATAGGGTTTTCCTCTGTATAACTGGTGGGTTCATGTTTTTTTTTCTTTTATGGTTCAAGTTAGATTTTATTCCTCTTTTATGTATTTATAGATATAAGCATGGAAATAATTCATTCCTATAAATACATCAGTGTGAAAGGAAGAACATTTTTCTGTTTTATTTTTAAATTTTATTTTTAAAAATTTTGAAATTTAATTTTATTTATTTTTTATACAGCAGGTTATTATTAGTTATGTATCTTATGCATATACATGTATAGAGGTTAATCCCAATCTCCCAACTCATCCCAACACCACCACCCCATGGCTTCCCACACTTGGTGTCCATACGTTGGTTTTGTACCTCTGTGTCTCCATTTCTTCCCTGCAAACCAGTTCATCTGGACCATTTTTTAGGTTCCACATATGTGCATTAATATACAATATTTGTTTTCCTCTTTCTGACTTACTTCATTCTGTATGACAGTCTCTAGATCCATCGATGTCTCTACAAATGACCCAGTTTCATTCCTTTTTATGGCCGAGTAATATTCCATTTTATATATGTACCACATCTTTATCCATTCATCTGTCTGTGGGCATTTAGGTTGCTTCCATTACCTGGCCATTGTAAATAGTGCTGCAATGAACATTGTGGTGAATATGCCTTTTTGATTTATGGTTTTCTCTGGGTATATGCCCAGAAGTGGGATTGCTGCATCAGATGGTAATTCTATTTCTAGGTTTTTTAAGGAAACTCCATACTGTTCTCCATAGTGACTGTATCAATTTACATTCCCACCAATAGTGGAAGAGGGCTCCTTTTGTCCACACCCTCCCCAGAATTTGTTGTTTGTAGATTTTCTGATGATGCCGATTCTAACAGGTGTGAGGTGATACCTCATTGTAGTTTTGATTTGCATTTCTCTAATAATTAGTGCTGTTGAGCAGCTTTTCATGTGCGTCTTGGCCATCTCTGTGTCTTCTTTGAAGAAACGTCTCTTTAGATCTTCTGCCCATTTTTGTATTGGGGTGTTTGTTTTTTTTAATATTAAGCTGCATGAGCTGTTTAATTATATTGGAGAATAAACCTTTGTCCATTGATTCGTTTGCAACGATTTTCGCCCATTCTGAGGGATGCCTTTTTCCATTCCCGTTTTTTTAACAAAAAAGGAAAGAAAGAAAAAGAAGCAGAACACTAATGTGTGTAAAATATGCCTTTTGAAACGGTCGTTTTGAAATATGGACGTCCTTTGAATTTTTTGGTCGATATGTGTCCCCAGGAATTGTTTTCAGAGCAGGTGTCATTTACAGGCCTGCAATGATTTTGAATATCAACTGACCATTAGCGCTGGGATTAAAGCTGCTGTTGTGTGAAACGGCCACAAGGTGGCAGCAGTTCTCCCTTACCAAATCTGCTTACTAGGGCAACAGAGCCTCAATGGAAGTTGTGTTCTACATTGGAATTTAGAATGGAATGTGCCAGGAGAAAGCCCCTCAAGTTTGTCTCACTACTTCTTGTTCGTGTTTTTAATTTAATTTTTTTATTTTTTATTACAGCAAGTTTGATTACAATGTTTGGCTTGTTGTAGGTGTGGAAGATGTGGTTCTTTTACACATATACAGATGTCTGTTCTTCCTGGGATCCTTTTCCCATGTACGTTATGACAGAATGTTGAGTGGTCTTCTCTTGGTATTCCGTAGGTCTTTGGTGATTATATATGTCACCTGTGTTTGTATATGTCTGTTAACCCCGATATCATAATGAAACCAATCCTCACACCTTTCCATTGGTGAACCATAAGTTTGTTTAATGAATCTGTGATTGCCCTTCTCCGTGGAAATATCTGCCCTGGTATCCATTTTTAGGTAACACCTAGAAGTGATATGATACGATATGTGTCTTTCACTTTCTGACTTACTACAATTCCCGTGATTACCTCTAGACTCATCTACGGTGCTGCAAATGGCATTGTGTCCTTTTTTTCCTTGGCTTCTATTCTGCCTTAGCGAGGTCCATTTTCAAAAATGTGATTCCCTGAGGGTTGTGGATTAGCTGACCTGGGCAGCCTTACCCTGCCGGCCGGCCGTCCTCAGGTGTGCCTGGTTGAGGTCAATATAAACAGCGCTCCAGGCAGCAATAGCCCCTGAATCTGTGCCTGACTCCCTATTCTCTGAACCGTCAGCAGTCTCGGGGCTGTGCTGGTGGGAGGGAGTGAGGGGCCACGGCTTTGTGGGTGGACCGGTGTGAGTGGGGCTGTGCTGGCTTTTCTGCAGGAGTTGCCAGGCTACCACCTGTAAAGAAGAGGATGTGTCACCCATACCTTCCGCTGGAATTTCCCTCCGGACAGAGGTGAGGAAGGAAAAAAGCAGTGGGGGCCGGGACAGGAGGGGTATCTCAGGCAGGGCAATGGAAAACTTCCGGAAGAGCGCCTGGGGACAGGACCACCCTGTCTGGCCTGCAGGCACCAAGTTGGCCTGCGTGCTGTCGCTGGTGTGGCTCTGCGGCCGTTCCTCTAGGCTTTCAAACCCTTGTACATATTCAGGTGTTTTACCTGGGAAGGGTGGGAACAGTTCAGCAGCAGCTGGCCTGGGGCTCAGCTCACGTTTACTCACAGATGCCTCGGCACAGTCCCCCAGCTTTGCAATGAGGACGCTCCTTGCATGGGGGGTGGCTTGCTGGCTGTATGGGAGATGATTCCCCACCTCTGACCAATTTCAGAATTGTTTACCGCTGGAGCAAGTGCCCTGATAGGGTTTTCCTCTGTATAACTGGTGGGTTCATGTTTTTTTTTCTTTTATGGTTCAAGTTAGATTTTATTCCTCTTTTATGTATTTATAGATATAAGCATGGAAATAATTCTTTCCTATAAATACATCAGTGTGAAAGGAAGAACTTTTTTCTGTTTTATTTTTAAATTTTATTTTTAAAAATTTTGAAATTTAATTTTATTTATTTTTTATACAGCAGGTTATTATTAGTTATGTATCTTATGCATATACATGTATAGAGGTTAATCCCAATCTCCCAACTCATCCCAACACCACCACCCCATGGCTTCCCACACTTGGTGTCCATACGTTGGTTTTGTACCTCTGTGTCTCTATTTCTTCCCTGCAAACCAGTTCATCTGGACCATTTTTTAGGTTCCACATATATGCATTAATATACAATATTTGTTTTCCTCTTTCTGACTTACTTCATTCTGTATGACAGTCTCTAGATCCATCGACGTCTCTACAAATGACCCAGTTTCATTCCTTTTTATGGCCGAGTAATATTCCATTTTATATATGTACCACATCTTTATCCATTCATCTGTCTGTGGGCATTTAGGTTGCTTCCATTACCTGGCCATTGTAAATAGTGCTGCAATGAACATTGTGGTGAATATGCCTTTTTGATTTATGGTTTTCTCTGGGTATATGCCCAGAAGTGGGATTGCTGCATCAGATGGTAATTCTATTTCTAGTTTTTTTAAGGAAACTCCATACTGTTCTCCATAGTGACTGTATCAATTTACATTCCCACCAATAGTGGAAGAGGGCTCCTTTTGTCCACACCCTCCCAGAATTTGTTGTTTGTAGATTTTCTGATGATGCCGATTCTAACAGGTGTGAGGTGATACCTCATTGTAGTTTTGATTTGCATTTCTCTAATAATTAGTGCTGTTGAGCAGCTTTTCATGTGCGTCTTGGCCATCTCTGTGTCTTCTTTGAAGAAACGTCTCTTTAGATCTTCTGCCCATTTTTGTATTGGGTTGTTTGTTTTTTTTAATATTAAGCTGCATGAGCTGTTTATATATATTGGAGAATAAACCTTTGTCCATTGATTCTTTTGCAACGATTTTTGCCCATTCTGAGGGATGCCTTTTTCCATTCCCGTTTTTTTAACAAAAAATGAAAGAAAGAAAAAGAAGCAGAACACTAATGTGTGTAAAATATGCCTTTTGAAACGGTCGTTTTGAAATATGGACGTCCTTTGAATTTTTTGGTCGATATGTGTCCCCAGGAATTGTTTTCAGAGCAGGTGTCATTTACAGGCCTGCAATGATTTTGAATATCAACTGACCATTAGCGCTGGGATTAAAGCTGCTGTTGTGTGAAACGGCCACAAGGTGGCAGCAGTTCTCCCTTACCAAATCTGGTTACTAGGCAACAGAGCCTCAATGGAAGTTGTGTTCTACAATGGAATTTAGAATGGAATGTGCCAGGAGAAAGCCCCTCACGTTTGTCTCACTACTTCTTGTTCATGTTTTTAATTTATTTTTTTATTTTATATTACAGCAATTTAGATTGAAATGTTTGGCTTGTTGTAGGTGTGGAAGATGTGGTTCTTTTAAACATATACAGATGTCTGTTCTTCCTGGGATCCTTTTCCAATGTACGTTATGACAGAATGTTGAGTAGTCTTCTCTTGGTATTCCGTAGGTCTTTGGTGATTATATATGTCACCTGTGTTTGTATATGTCTGTTAACCCCGATATTGTAATGAATCCCATCCTCACACCTTTCCTTATGGTGAACCACAAGTTTGTTTAATGAATCTGTGATTGCCTTTCTCCGTGGAAATATCTGCCCTGGTATCCATTTTTAGGTAACACCTAGAAGTGATATGATACGATATGTGTCTTTCACTTTCTGACTTACTACAATTCACGTGAGTACATCTAGACTCATCTACGGTGCTGCAAATGGCATTGTGTCCTTTTTTTCCTTGGCTTCTATTCTGCCTTAGCGAGGTCCATTTTCAACCATGTGATTCCCTGAGGGTTGTGGATTAGCTGACCTGGGCAGCCTTACCCTGCCGGCCGGCCCTCACCAGGTGTGCCTGGTTGAGGTCAATATAAACTGAACTCCAGGCAGCAATAGCCCCTGAAGCTGTGCCAGACTCCATATTCTCTGCCCCATCAGCAGTCTCGGTGCTGTGCTGGTGGGAGGGAGTGAGGTGCCACGGCTTTGTGGGTGGCCCGGTGTGAGTGGGGCTCTTCTGGCCTTTCTGCAGGAGTTGCCAGGCTGCCACCTCTAAAGAAGAGGATGTGTCACCCATACCTACCGCTGGAATTTCCCTCCGGACAGAGGTGAGGAAGGAAAAAAGCAGTGGGGGCCGGGACAGGAGGGGTATCTCAGGCAGGGCAATGGAAAACTTCCGGAAGAGCGCCTGGGGACAGGACCACCCTGTCTGGCCTGCAGGCACCAAGTTGGCCTGCGTGCTGTCGCTGGTGTGGCTCCGCGGCCGTTCCTCTAGACTTTCAAGCCCTTGTACATATTCAGGTGTTTTACCTGGGAAGGGTGGGAACAGTTCAGCAGCAGCTGGCCTGGGTCTCAGCTCACGTTTACTCACAGATGCCTCGGCACGGTCCCCCAGCTTTGCAATGAGGACGCTCCTTGCGTGGGGGGTGGCTTGCTGGCTGTATGGGAGATGATTCCCCACCTCTGACCAATTTCAGAATTGTTTACCGCTGGAGCAAGTGCCCTGATAGGGTTTTCCTCTGTATAACTGGTGGGTTCATGTTTTTTTTTCTTTTATGGTTCAAGTTAGATTTTATTCCTCTTTTATGTATTTATAGATATAAGCATGGAAATAATTCATTCCTATAAATACATCAGTGTGAAAGGAAGAACATTTTTCTGTTTTATTTTTAAATTTTATTTTTAAAAATTTTGAAATTTAATTTTATTTATTTTTTATACAGCAGGTTATTATTAGTTATGTATCTTATGCATATACATGTATAGAGGTTAATCCCAATCTCCCAACTCATCCCAACACCACCACCCCATGGCTTCCCACACTTGGTGTCCATACGTTGGTTTTGTACCTCTGTGTCTCCATTTCTTCCCTGCAAACCAGTTCATCTGGACCATTTTTTAGGTTCCACATATGTGCATTAATATACAATATTTGTTTTCCTCTTTCTGACTTACTTCATTCTGTATGACAGTCTCTAGATCCATCGATGTCTCTACAAATGACCCAGTTTCATTCCTTTTTATGGCCGAGTAATATTCCATTTTATATATGTACCACATCTTTATCCATTCATCTGTCTGTGGGCATTTAGGTTGCTTCCATTACCTGGCCATTGTAAATAGTGCTGCAATGAACATTGTGGTGAATATGCCTTTTTGATTTATGGTTTTCTCTGGGTATATGCCCAGAAGTGGGATTGCTGCATCAGATGGTAATTCTATTTCTAGGTTTTTTAAGGAAACTCCATACTGTTCTCCATAGTGACTGTATCAATTTACATTCCCACCAATAGTGGAAGAGGGCTCCTTTTGTCCACACCCTCCCCAGAATTTGTTGTTTGTAGATTTTCTGATGATGCCGATTCTAACAGGTGTGAGGTGATACCTCATTGTAGTTTTGATTTGCATTTCTCTAATAATTAGTGCTGTTGAGCAGCTTTTCATGTGCGTCTTGGCCATCTCTGTGTCTTCTTTGAAGAAACGTCTCTTTAGATCTTCTGCCCATTTTTGTATTGGGGTGTTTGTTTTTTTTAATATTAAGCTGCATGAGCTGTTTAATTATATTGGAGAATAAACCTTTGTCCATTGATTCGTTTGCAACGATTTTCGCCCATTCTGAGGGATGCCTTTTTCCATTCCCGTTTTTTTAACAAAAAAGGAAAGAAAGAAAAAGAAGCAGAACACTAATGTGTGTAAAATATGCCTTTTGAAACGGTCGTTTTGAAATATGGACGTCCTTTGAATTTTTTGGTCGATATGTGTCCCCAGGAATTGTTTTCAGAGCAGGTGTCATTTACAGGCCTGCAATGATTTTGAATATCAACTGACCATTAGCGCTGGGATTAAAGCTGCTGTTGTGTGAAACGGCCACAAGGTGGCAGCAGTTCTCGCTTACCAAATCTGCTTACTAGGGCAACAGAGCCTCAATGGAAGTTGTGTTCTACATTGGAATTTAGAATGGAATGTGCCAGGAGAAAGCCCCTCAAGTTTGTCTCACTACTTCTTGTTCGTGTTTTTAATTTAATTTTTTTATTTTTTATTACAGCAAGTTTGATTACAATGTTTGGCTTGTTGTAGGTGTGGAAGATGTGGTTCTTTTACACATATACAGATGTCTGTTCTTCCTGGGATCCTTTTCCCATGTACGTTATGACAGAATGTTGAGTGGTCTTCTCTTGGTATTCCGTAGGTCTTTGGTGATTATATATGTCACCTGTGTTTGTATATGTCTGTTAACCCCGATATCATAATGAAACCAATCCTCACACCTTTCCATTGGTGAACCATAAGTTTGTTTAATGAATCTGTGATTGCCCTTCTCCGTGGAAATATCTGCCCTGGTATCCATTTTTAGGTAACACCTAGAAGTGATATGATACGATATGTGTCTTTCACTTTCTGACTTACTACAATTCCCGTGATTACCTCTAGACTCATCTACGGTGCTGCAAATGGCATTGTGTCCTTTTTTTCCTTGGCTTCTATTCTGCCTTAGCGAGGTCCATTTTCAAAAATGTGATTCCCTGAGGGTTGTGGATTAGCTGACCTGGGCAGCCTTACCCTGCCGGCCGGCCGTCCTCAGGTGTGCCTGGTTGAGGTCAATATAAACAGCGCTCCAGGCAGCAATAGCCCCTGAATCTGTGCCTGACTCCCTATTCTCTGAACCGTCAGCAGTCTCGGGGCTGTGCTGGTGGGAGGGAGTGAGGGGCCACGGCTTTGTGGGTGGACCGGTGTGAGTGGGGCTGTGCTGGCTTTTCTGCAGGAGTTGCCAGGCTACCACCTGTAAAGAAGAGGATGTGTCACCCATACCTTCCGCTGGAATTTCCCTCCGGACAGAGGTGAGGAAGGAAAAAAGCAGTGGGGGCCGGGACAGGAGGGGTATCTCAGGCAGGGCAATGGAAAACTTCCGGAAGAGCGCCTGGGGACAGGACCACCCTGTCTGGCCTGCAGGCACCAAGTTGGCCTGCGTGCTGTCGCTGGTGTGGCTCTGCGGCCGTTCCTCTAGGCTTTCAAACCCTTGTACATATTCAGGTGTTTTACCTGGGAAGGGTGGGAACAGTTCAGCAGCAGCTGGCCTGGGGCTCAGCTCACGTTTACTCACAGATGCCTCGGCACAGTCCCCCAGCTTTGCAATGAGGACGCTCCTTGCATGGGGGGTGGCTTGCTGGCTGTATGGGAGATGATTCCCCACCTCTGACCAATTTCAGAATTGTTTACCGCTGGAGCAAGTGCCCTGATAGGGTTTTCCTCTGTATAACTGGTGGGTTCATGTTTTTTTTTCTTTTATGGTTCAAGTTAGATTTTATTCCTCTTTTATGTATTTATAGATATAAGCATGGAAATAATTCTTTCCTATAAATACATCAGTGTGAAAGGAAGAACTTTTTTCTGTTTTATTTTTAAATTTTATTTTTAAAAATTTTGAAATTTAATTTTATTTATTTTTTATACAGCAGGTTATTATTAGTTATGTATCTTATGCATATACATGTATAGAGGTTAATCCCAATCTCCCAACTCATCCCAACACCACCACCCCATGGCTTCCCACACTTGGTGTCCATACGTTGGTTTTGTACCTCTGTGTCTCTATTTCTTCCCTGCAAACCAGTTCATCTGGACCATTTTTTAGGTTCCACATATATGCATTAATATACAATATTTGTTTTCCTCTTTCTGACTTACTTCATTCTGTATGACAGTCTCTAGATCCATCGACGTCTCTACAAATGACCCAGTTTCATTCCTTTTTATGGCCGAGTAATATTCCATTTTATATATGTACCACATCTTTATCCATTCATCTGTCTGTGGGCATTTAGGTTGCTTCCATTACCTGGCCATTGTAAATAGTGCTGCAATGAACATTGTGGTGAATATGCCTTTTTGATTTATGGTTTTCTCTGGGTATATGCCCAGAAGTGGGATTGCTGCATCAGATGGTAATTCTATTTCTAGTTTTTTTAAGGAAACTCCATACTGTTCTCCATAGTGACTGTATCAATTTACATTCCCACCAATAGTGGAAGAGGGCTCCTTTTGTCCACACCCTCCCAGAATTTGTTGTTTGTAGATTTTCTGATGATGCCGATTCTAACAGGTGTGAGGTGATACCTCATTGTAGTTTTGATTTGCATTTCTCTAATAATTAGTGCTGTTGAGCAGCTTTTCATGTGCGTCTTGGCCATCTCTGTGTCTTCTTTGAAGAAACGTCTCTTTAGATCTTCTGCCCATTTTTGTATTGGGTTGTTTGTTTTTTTTAATATTAAGCTGCATGAGCTGTTTATATATATTGGAGAATAAACCTTTGTCCATTGATTCTTTTGCAACGATTTTTGCCCATTCTGAGGGATGCCTTTTTCCATTCCCGTTTTTTTAACAAAAAATGAAAGAAAGAAAAAGAAGCAGAACACTAATGTGTGTAAAATATGCCTTTTGAAACGGTCGTTTTGAAATATGGACGTCCTTTGAATTTTTTGGTCGATATGTGTCCCCAGGAATTGTTTTCAGAGCAGGTGTCATTTACAGGCCTGCAATGATTTTGAATATCAACTGACCATTAGCGCTGGGATTAAAGCTGCTGTTGTGTGAAACGGCCACAAGGTGGCAGCAGTTCTCCCTTACCAAATCTGGTTACTAGGCAACAGAGCCTCAATGGAAGTTGTGTTCTACAATGGAATTTAGAATGGAATGTGCCAGGAGAAAGCCCCTCACGTTTGTCTCACTACTTCTTGTTCATGTTTTTAATTTATTTTTTTATTTTATATTACAGCAAGTTAGATTGAAATGTTTGGCTTGTTGTAGGTGTGGAAGATGTGGTTCTTTTAAACATATACAGATGTCTGTTCTTCCTGGGATCCTTTTCCAATGTACGTTATGACAGAATGTTGAGTAGTCTTCTCTTGGTATTCCGTAGGTCTTTGGTGATTATATATGTCACCTGTGTTTGTATATGTCTGTTAACCCCGATATTGTAATGAATCCCATCCTCACACCTTTCCTTATGGTGAACCACAAGTTTGTTTAATGAATCTGTGATTGCCTTTCTCCGTGGAAATATCTGCCCTGGTATCCATTTTTAGGTAACACCTAGAAGTGATATGATACGATATGTGTCTTTCACTTTCTGACTTACTACAATTCACGTGAGTACATCTAGACTCATCTACGGTGCTGCAAATGGCATTGTGTCCTTTTTTTCCTTGGCTTCTATTCTGCCTTAGCGAGGTCCATTTTCAACCATGTGATTCCCTGAGGGTTGTGGATTAGCTGACCTGGGCAGCCTTACCCTGCCGGCCGGCCCTCACCAGGTGTGCCTGGTTGAGGTCAATATAAACTGAACTCCAGGCAGCAATAGCCCCTGAAGCTGTGCCAGACTCCATATTCTCTGCCCCATCAGCAGTCTCGGTGCTGTGCTGGTGGGAGGGAGTGAGGTGCCACGGCTTTGTGGGTGGCCCGGTGTGAGTGGGGCTCTTCTGGCCTTTCTGCAGGAGTTGCCAGGCTGCCACCTCTAAAGAAGAGGATGTGTCACCCATACCTTCCGCTGGAATTTCCCTCCGGACAGAGGTGAGGAAGGAAAAAAGCAGTGGGGGCCGGGACAGGAGGGTTATCTCAGGCAGGGCAATGGAAAACTTCCGGAAGAGCGCCTGGGGACAGGACCACCCTGTCTGGCCTGCAGGCACCAAGTTGGCCTGCGTGCTGTCGCTGGTGTGGCTCCGCGGCCGTTCCTCTAGACTTTCAAGCCCTTGTACATATTCAGGTGTTTTACCTGGGAAGGGTGGGAACAGTTCAGCAGCAGCTGGCCTGGGTCTCAGCTCACGTTTACTCACAGATGCCTCGGCACGGTCCCCCAGCTTTGCAATGAGGACGCTCCTTGCGTGGGGGGTGGCTTGCTGGCTGTATGGGAGATGATTCCCCACCTCTGACCAATTTCAGAATTGTTTACCGCTGGAGCAAGTGCCCTGATAGGGTTTTCCTCTGTATAACTGGTGGGTTCATGTTTTTTTTTCTTTTATGGTTCAAGTTAGATTTTATTCCTCTTTTATGTATTTATAGATATAAGCATGGAAATAACTCATTCCTATAAATACATCAGTGTGAAAGGAAGAACTTTTTTCTGTTTTATTTTTAAATTTTATTTTTAAAAATTTTGAAATTTAATTTTATTTATTTTTTATACAGCAGGTTATTATTAGTTATGTATCTTATGCATATACATGTATAGAAGTTAATCCCAATCTCCCAACTCATCCCAACACCACCACCCCATGGCTTCCCACACTTGGTGTCCATACGTTGGTTTTGTACCTCTGTGTCTCCATTTCTTCCCTGCAAACCAGTTCATCTGGACCATTTTTTAGGTTCCACATATGTGCATTAATATACAATATTTGTTTTCCTCTTTCTGACTTACTTCATTCTGTATGACAGTCTCTAGATCCATCGATGTCTCTACAAATGACCCAGTTTCATTCCTTTTTATGGCCGAGTAATATTCCATTTTATATATGTACCACATCTTTATCCATTCATCTGTCTGTGGGCATTTAGGTTGCTTCCATTACCTGGCCATTGTAAATAGTGCTGCAATGAACATTGTGGTGAATATGCCTTTTTGATTTATGGTTTTCTCTGGGTATATGCCCAGAAGTGGGATTGCTGCATCAGATGGTAATTCTATTTCTAGGTTTTTTAAGGAAACTCCATACTGTTCTCCATAGTGACTGTATCAATTTACATTCCCACCAATAGTGGAAGAGGGCTCCTTTTGTCCACACCCTCCCCAGAATTTGTTGTTTGTAGATTTTCTGATGATGCCGATTCTAACAGGTGTGAGGTGATACCTCATTGTAGTTTTGATTTGCATTTCTCTAATAATTAGTGCTGTTGAGCAGCTTTTCATGTGCGTCTTGGCCATCTCTGTGTCTTCTTTGAAGAAACGTCTCTTTAGATCTTCTGCCCATTTTTGTATTGGGGTGTTTGTTTTTTTTAATATTAAGCTGCATGAGCTGTTTAATTATATTGGAGAATAAACCTTTGTCCATTGATTCGTTTGCAACGATTTTCGCCCATTCTGAGGGATGCCTTTTTCCATTCCCGTTTTTTTAACAAAAAAGGAAAGAAAGAAAAAGAAGCAGAACACTAATGTGTGTAAAATATGCCTTTTGAAACGGTCGTTTTGAAATATGGACGTCCTTTGAATTTTTTGGTCGATATGTGTCCCCAGGAATTGTTTTCAGAGCAGGTGTCATTTACAGGCCTGCAATGATTTTGAATATCAACTGACCATTAGCGCTGGGATTAAAGCTGCTGTTGTGTGAAACGGCCACAAGGTGGCAGCAGTTCTCCCTTACCAAATCTGCTTACTAGGGCAACAGAGCCTCAAAGGAAGTTGTGTTCTACATTGGAATTTAGAATGGAATGTGCCAGGAGAAAGCCCCTCAAGTTTGTCTCACTACTTCTTGTTCGTGTTTTTAATTTAATTTTTTTATTTTTTATTACAGCAAGTTTGATTACAATGTTTGGCTTGTTGTAGGTGTGGAAGATGTGGTTCTTTTACACATATACAGATGTCTGTTCTTCCTGGGATCCTTTTCCCATGTACGTTATGACAGAATGTTGAGTGGTCTTCTCTTGGTATTCCGTAGGTCTTTGGTGATTATATATGTCACCTGTGTTTGTATATGTCTGTTAACCCCGATATCATAATGAAACCAATCCTCACACCTTTCCATTGGTGAACCATAAGTTTGTTTAATGAATCTGTGATTGCCCTTCTCCGTGGAAATATCTGCCCTGGTATCCATTTTTAGGTAACACCTAGAAGTGATATGATACGATATGTGTCTTTCACTTTCTGACTTACTACAATTCCCGTGATTACCTCTAGACTCATCTACGGTGCTGCAAATGGCATTGTGTCCTTTTTTTCCTTGGCTTCTATTCTGCCTTAGCGAGGTCCATTTTCAAAAATGTGATTCCCTGAGGGTTGTGGATTAGCTGACCTGGGCAGCCTTACCCTGCCGGCCGGCCGTCCTCAGGTGTGCCTGGTTGAGGTCAATATAAACAGCGCTCCAGGCAGCAATAGCCCCTGAATCTGTGCCTGACTCCCTATTCTCTGAACCGTCAGCAGTCTCGGGGCTGTGCTGGTGGGAGGGAGTGAGGGGCCACGGCTTTGTGGGTGGACCGGTGTGAGTGGGGCTGTGCTGGCTTTTCTGCAGGAGTTGCCAGGCTACCACCTGTAAAGAAGAGGATGTGTCACCCATACCTTCCGCTGGAATTTCCCTCCGGACAGAGGTGAGGAAGGAAAAAAGCAGGGGGGGCCGGGACAGGAGGGGTATCTCAGGCAGGGCAATGGAAAACTTCCGGAAGAGCGCCTGGGGACAGGACCACCCTGTCTGGCCTGCAGGCACCAAGTTGGCCTGCGTGCTGTCGCTGGTGTGGCTCTGCGGCCGTTCCTCTAGGCTTTCAAACCCTTGTACATATTCAGGTGTTTTACCTGGGAAGGGTGGGAACAGTTCAGCAGCAGCTGGCCTGGGGCTCAGCTCACGTTTACTCACAGATGCCTCGGCACAGTCCCCCAGCTTTGCAATGAGGACGCTCCTTGCATGGGGGGTGGCTTGCTGGCTGTATGGGAGATGATTCCCCACCTCTGACCAATTTCAGAATTGTTTACCGCTGGAGCAAGTGCCCTGATAGGGTTTTCCTCTGTATAACTGGTGGGTTCATGTTTTTTTTTCTTTTATGGTTCAAGATAGATTTTATTCCTCTTTTATGTATTTATAGATATAAGCATGGAAATAATTCTTTCCTATAAATACATCAGTGTGAAAGGAAGAACTTTTTTCTGTTTTATTTTTAAATTTTATTTTTAAAAATTTTGAAATTTAATTTTATTTATTTTTTTATACAGCAGGTTATTATTAGTTATGTATCTTATGCATATACATGTATAGAGGTTAATCCCAATCTCCCAACTCATCCCAACACCACCACCCCATGGCTTCCCACACTTGGTGTCCATACGTTGGTTTTGTACCTCTGTGTCTCTATTTCTTCCCTGCAAACCAGTTCATCTGGACCATTTTTTAGGTTCCACATATATGCATTAATATACAATATTTGTTTTCCTCTTTCTGACTTACTTCATTCTGTATGACAGTCTCTAGATCCATCGATGTCTCTACAAATGACCCAGTTTCATTCCTTTTTATGGCCGAGTAATATTCCATTTTATATATGTACCACATCTTTATCCATTCATCTGTCTGTGGGCATTTAGGTTGCTTCCATTACCTGGCTATTGTCAAGAGTGCTGCAATGAATATTGTGGTGAATGTGCCTTTTTGATTTATGGTTTTCTCTGGGTATATGCCCAGAAGTGGGATTGCTGCATCAGATGGTAATTCTATTTCTAGTTTTTTTAAGGAAACTCCATACTGTTGTCCATAGTGACTGTATCAATTTACATTCCCACCAATAGTGGAAGAGGGCTCCTTTTGTCCACACCCTCCCCAGAATTTGTTGTTTGTAGATTTTCTGATGATGCCGATTCTAACAGGTGTGAGGTGATACCTCATTGTAGTTTTGATTTGCATTTCTC